>NC_083652.1:22199116-22499116 GCF_963576545.1 Limanda limanda
TATAATTATATTTAATATTACGAGAACAAGTATATCATTATTGAAATAGACGTACTTTTCATCTGACAGTCAACTCATTTTTGCAGCTCGACACATAGGCGCATTAGCTCAGGTTATAATATTAACTGCCAGTCTTGTTATCAACTTGTTGCAGGAGCTGTTATTTAAAAGTGACCACCAGCAGAGGTCTGTGAGGTTTTTCAATGTAAAACTGTGTATTCCTTTCACAAGTGAGGAGTGCACGCTCAAGAGTGGTGTGATTATTTTACAATCCATTCACACAGGAGAATAGGATTTGATTGGTCGTTGCAGGGGAAGCAGTATTCACCTCTCAGTTCTCCTGCCTGAAGTGGATTGTTATAGCACATTTATTACACTCTCTGTAGAGTCTGCATCCACTTTAACATGTCTGACTAATCTCAGCCTTTACTTGGCCAGACTGCATCCATGTGTCTTACAGATCGGCTACTAACCAGGTTAGATCGGTCCTCCAGCGTTAGATGCATGATTGCTGCAGTTATTTTTGGTTAATGGCAGCATGTGTCATGATGCAAAGATTTCAAAGCGCTTCATATTTGAACAAAAAAATGTCAGTTCCAAATTATATGCTTTTATTTGTCTCTTACATGAGCCCAGACAGTCTCCATCACTTTGTGCACAGCATCTTTTAATCTCTGTCATCGCAGGAGAATAATATTTTGTGAAAAGCTATTTGCAAGCACTTTCACAAGTATTGATTAAATGTCTCTTGCTACAGAGACCTTGTGAATCTTCAAAAGCGAAGGCTGGGTTATTGCCCTTTTAATTCTGAGCAGGAAGTATATAAAGATAGTCGCTCCTCTGTGTGATTTCTGGATTAAATTGGTGCAGTGTTTAATTTTGCCCCCACATAGAAATAAAAAAAGAAATAACAGTCCTTATGATTCCTCCTCTGCCAATGGATGCTATTTCTGTATGACCTTATCTGTTGCTATAGCAACTGTTGCTACTCAAGAAAAGAAAATTTGCTTTATTCAAAAGCCTTATTGGCGATACAGTTCTCGAGGCATTGCTGTATTTACAATGGAATAATACGCTTGATTTAAAAATGTGTGCCGCTTAGAATTATGTGCTTTTATTTCAATTTATAATCCTTTCAGGCTTATTACAAAATGTCTGGAGCAGTTCTTTAATGTCGTAGCCCTGTTTTTCCTGTCTGTATATTAATATCATATGAAACGTTCTAAAATTGTTGTAAACATGAATATATCTAGCGTCACATCATTCTATGTAATTTCAAATATTTGAAAGTTGTTTCCCTTGCTTCCTCAGCTGTCCTTATTTACACCGGACCACTGGTGACACAGAGCGCAAGTACCATCTACGCTATTACAAGACAGGCACTTGTATCCATGAGACAGATGCTCGGGGGCACTGTGTGAAGAATGGCCTCCACTGTGCTTTCGCTCACGGGCCACATGATCTCCGCCCTCCAGTCTATGATATTAGGTGACACACACAGCAAATAGTCGCCTCTCTTCCCCCTTGTTAAACTTTTTCACTCACAAGCCTCACGATGGATCAAAAAATAATCCGCCAATTTTGACGTAATGTAAATAAAATACCTGGAATGCAACTTGATACATTTTGTAAAAAAAAAATGGAAAATACCTGTGTGATGGTCCAGTGACACTTGTTTTTGCATTGTGCTTTGTATTTATCAATTTAGTATTTTGAGATTTAGATACAACTGTTATTCAATTATCATCGAATTGGGTTGTGATTACTGCTCTTAGAGAGGATAATCATTGAAATGTAAAGGCACTGAACCAATCTCTTTAATTTTGTATTTTTGTTTATGCTAAAGAAGTGATTCAAATAACTGTATTTGTTCTGTGAACAGGGAGATTCAAGCACAAGAAGCCCTTCAAAATGGACAGTTGGGATCCGGGGAAGGTATTCCTGATTTGCAGCCTGGTGTATTAGCCAGCCAAGCTATGATTGAGAAAACTCTGACCGAAGACCCTCGGTGGCAAGGTAAGAATCCTCTTCCTAAATTATTGTCTCATTCATTACCAAACAAACCCCAAATCAATAAAAAGATTCAAACCTCTTATTTTCGACGAAGCTGAATGAAAAATTACTTCAATACTTTGTTCCGTGTGCTTTCTTTTTCTCTTTTTGCAGATACCAACTTTGTTTTAGCCAATTACAAAACAGATCAGTGTACTAAGCCCCCAAGACTATGCAGACAAGGCTATGCTTGCCCCCACTACCACAACAGTAGAGATCGAAGACGAAATCCACGAAAGTTCAAATATAGGTAAAATGTTACTCAGTTCGCATTAAGATAACACTTGGTATTACGTTATAAAACAGATGTAAGAGTTCTGGTCCTATGTGTAACACTACAGGTCAACCCCTTGCCCAAATGTGAAACATGGGGATGAATGGGGAGAGCCTTCAAAGTGTGACAGTGGAGACATTTGTCAGTATTGTCACTCTCGCACAGAACAGCAATTTCACCCCGAGGTGAGTGGATTTTCCCTCCCGTCAAATTTAAGAAGTGGTAAAAGTCACATTCACCTTTGCTGATGGTGACATTTCAGTATTTTTGAGTATATCATTTGGGTTTTTGTTAAATAATTTAATCATTTTATTTTGTTGGCTGCTAATGATAAGGCAGCTTCACTCTCGTAGCCCAGTGCAGGAATTTTAACCTGGTTTCCCCATGTCTTGTGATTTGTTTGTCTTTTTCTAAGATCTACAAATCTACCAAATGCAATGATATGCGACAAACTGGATACTGTCCCCGGGGACCTTTTTGTGCATTTGCACATGTAGAAAGTAAGTGAAAGCTTTTCGAGTTTGAGAAGATATAATATATACAAACCTGGTTTGTTACAGAACTAAAGTTTGATATTCATCTTTTTAAAATCCTTCCAGGAATTCCCTCCACAGAGGAGACCATGAGTTCATTGCTAACAGCGATACAGTCGAGTTCACAGTCCCAGCTGGGCTCGCAGCAGTATTCAGAGTGTCCAATCAGTGAGTGGAACAGTGGAGGAAACTCCACCACCAGCGCAACCAGTAGCAACGGACAACTAGGAAGTGTATGTTTTCTTTCTCTGTTGTTACAGATGTTCCTCAATCGTCATTTATCAGAATCGCTTTGACGAGAGGAAACTTTTAAACCAGAAACCAGCTTAATAACAATTCAGGTGCTGCCAACCAGCCTATTACATGACAACATGTTGTTGTTTACCACAGTCTCACCGCTTGGTTGGCACGTTTTTTTTAGTACTTTTTTTTTTGTCATTACCATTTCTTATTATTGTTTAACATTTCATTACCACATTACTTTACAAATCAGAGGTTATTTCTTTTCGAAAGCGATATTTCAGAGGAATACTCAGTTAATACAGAGATCATCAGTTAATTATATATCTTAGTTATCAAACCAAGATATATTCTCATGTTTCTCCTAGCAGCCATTACCTTAATTTTCCATTCATTATATTGGTTTATTTATTTTTATGTTTTGACCATCGTTTTATTAAGATTATGTGCATTTTTGTCTTTCTCAGGTTTCATGTTCTAATAGCTCAACTGTAAGGCCAGGCTCAGGAAGCGACAGTTTGATATCCCCAGTGGGATCCTTCAGCAGGCCCAAATCCTTTACTAATAGTAGTTTATGTTCAGAGTCCACCACATCCAGTGTCTCATCTCTGACGTCTAACTATCCCCGAGCTCCGGGCTTTGAACGTGAGGATCAGGTACACAGACTGCTCTTTTCAGCTTTAGAACCAATGCAACACAGTGACAGCATAGGGCCTTACACCTATTGTTTGAAGTCACTATTTTTATTCACTTCTCATTCATTATTTGCCATGTCATCACTTTCAGTCATTTTCCCATGAATTGATTTTATCATTATTATTTGGTCATTTCATGTGTTAGGTTTGTTCCTGAGAAACATTATATTGTATAATATCTGTAAACTAATGCCAATGTATTGTGCGAAACACTTCATACGGTGTATTTATATTTAGTTATTATCACAGTTGGTGTGATGACTGTGGTGGTGAGATCATTCACTCTGTGGGAGTTGTTGAAATATGCATCTACAGGAAGCACTGAAGGCCCAAAGGATTTATAAAGTATTTAGTAGTTAATACCAGAGTGATTTGACTTGAAAATCCCATAAGAATATATTTATAATCTGTGTTCCATGTTCTCTATCTGAGCAGCACAATCTTACAATCGGCTTGCCTCAAAATATCTTCACACTTCACACACAGGAGTATTTGTTGCTGCACAGTGAAAATTCCTCTTAGTCTAGGTTTCATGTGCTTCCTGATGTTGTAATTACAGAAGGATGCCACCCACTCATAGTAAAATGTTCTGTATGGTAATTATCACAATAACAAGAACTTGCTAAGCTCTGTGTGGGAAGTGAAAATGCCATAAAGTGATTTTAACTGTTTGGTTGTTAAACAGATTCCTGTCTCTGAAATGTGCTGTTTCATTGTCATTTGATCTTCTTTAGATTAAGAACAAGGGGCAGATGGATCAAAGATTCATGGACCAAGAAAAACAGGTTCGGTTTGTTTTCTTTTTGTGATGACAGATGATACATAGTGATGATTGTGATATTCTCTTTTGAATATATATCGTTTTTTTTATTTACTTTGAAACCCTCAACTATAATTAACTCAACAAATGCCTGCTGTGCTCCACCTTTAGATACAGAACACTGTATTCTCTGCGGTAAACCCTTTGGCATCGAGCTTTACCTCCAGTATAACATCCAGTCTGGCCTCTAGTATTGGATCAGATAGTTCTTCACCCACCACCTTATCAACAATGAATGCAAAAGCCACTCCTTTCTACCCAGGGAGCAACACGGTGGAGTCTGTCATAGGTTAGTCATACGTAAAACCAAAGTTAAACTTGTCGAGCTGACTGCTACCACTGTTTCCTGTGGTCATTAGAATGTGTTTTGTTTTCCCTCAGGATCTGCTCTCGACCTCAATTTTTGTGACATCAATGTTGCATCTCTTGATAAGGAGTTAGAGGAGCAAGACCACAGTATTGGGTTGGCAAGTAAGGACCTGTAGCTCATCGAAGCACTACCAGATTAACCATTCACCAACAAACAATCTCCTCTTATTTTGAAAGCATCTTGTTTGTCACCCACAGGTCACAGAATGCTCGTTGGTTCAGCTCCCGTTAACATTCCCGGCTCCCTGGCTCGATCGTCCTCTTTCAATTCCTCGTCCTCGCTCTCCTGCTCCCCGATGAGCTCCCTCTCCCAGTCCCTATCTCAGTCCCTCCTGTCAGCGGCAGTGTCACAGCAGAATCAACCTTCCAATATGTTAGCCAAACAAGAGCTTGGCCTTCTGGGAACACCCACCTCCTCCTCCCAGAACTCTTTGGGTAAGCTGATAGCATCAGACGTCTTGCTCCAAGTGACAAGGAAAGCGTGTGTGTGTGTGTGTGTGATTGCTGTTGTGATTTTGATTCAGTTAGAAAAAAATATTGGTTTCTACAAAGAAACTGCACTAAATGAAATTGTTCTAAAGTTGCACACTAACTTTTTTGTCTTTTATTTCAACTTATAACTCACCTAGGCTTAAATGGAGGTGCCAGCAACATTTGGGACTTTATCAGCGGCAGCTTTTCACCGAGTCCGTCTCCAGTTTTCAGCAGCCTCCCCTCCATAACCAGCAGCGCTGATCTGGCCCGCCTTTTCAGAGAGCTGGACGAGGCCAAGAGGAAGATCAAACAATGGGAGGACGCCTGGCTACAGGTCAAACAAGTGAGTGTACTACCTCCTTACTCCATAGTTGGTAGATATTAAAAGTAGGGCTGGGCAAGTTAACTCGTTTTAATCGAGTTAACTCATCACTTATTTAACTCAGACAATTATTTTATCTCGCATTAACTCAGGTTTGATTATTTATTGTTTTATTGTGAAAGTCAGGCTTTTATTTTGTGAAAGTCTGTTGCTGACTGCTGCGGAACCGGAAAAAAGAAAATAATTGGCGGATAAACAACCATGGATAAGGCTACGGAGCTTTTACATGGCCATTTTCATTTTAAATTTCTTCCAGACGGCGGAGTCGACAGAACCAAAGTAATTTGTAGCCACTGCCAAGGTGAATTTTCTTATCACCGGAGAACTTCCAGTCTAAAATATCACCTGAATGCAAAACACACAGTTGATATCAGCAAATCACTCAACAAAACAGCGAGTGGAGTGAGGCTTCGGCAGACTACGTTAGACGCAGGGAGGAGTATACATTTTTCATAACGAAGAGGATAACATTAATGCCCTGGCAGTGGCATTGAGCTTTAATTTTGTATTTGCTTTGATAACATTGTTAAGTTGAGATTTACACTGAATATTTTATTTAACTGCTACTGTATTAAATGCTGATGTTAAAAGTGTTTGCACAACAAATGTTATGGCACTTTCGTTCATATGGCAGAACATTGAAAAAATATTGCGTAATACACTACTTTTTAATTCATTATTGGATTTTGCGTATACAAATGCGATCAATGGTGATTAATCAGGGAAATCATGTGATTAATCGCGATTAAACTTTTAATCGTTGCCCAGCCCTAATTAAAAGAAAAAAAAAGATGACTATTTTCTCATTGCCAGTGGAGGACTTTGTCTTTCTGGTTTTTCCTTGATGACTCATGTTTGCCAACAGAAATGCACACAAACCAAAGTGTCAGAAACCTCGCTGTCTTGCATGATATGAAGAAATCACTGTTGCAGATGCAATAAATAACAAATATTATTAAGTGATAAATATTTAAAAAACATTCATGCTTATTTACACGCCTACATCCAGAAGTTCAATGCACGTCATACTGTTTCACAGGAATATGTGCAGGGTTGGCATCTGTACTACCAAGATAAAGAAGAAGAAGTTGGCCTGTTCACACGGGTGTTATGTTTACATCACTGCTGATCGGAGCCAGGGCTGATTAAAAACCTGTGTTGACTGCAGAGTCATTTGACGCGGGAGTGAATGCTGATTTAATCCATTCCCGTTGCAGACAAAGGCCAAATGTTAGTTGGTGTTAGTGGGTTTTTTAACCATTGAAAATGGGCCTCTATAAATGAATGCTTGTTGCAAGACATGCCATAGTGTATCTAATTTGTATTCCCTTTTCATAGACTGAGAGATTAATTTAGCAAATCACAAGACTTCTCTTTCTTCCAGGCCTGTGAGGCGTGTCAGAAAGAAGCTCGCGAAGCAAAGGAACAAGCAAAGACGGCCGAGGCAGAGCGTCAGATGTCCGAACAGAAATGGGAGGAAACCGAGCGCAAGTTGAAAGAACTCCACAGGGACTTTGATGTGCTCTGTCGCACCCCGGGAACACCTCTCCTGCGTAGCTACGGAGAGCTGGACAAGCTCTCCTTGTCAAAGCTTCACTCCATCCAGACTCAGCTGCGTAATGACCTAGACCTTATAGACGGGGTAAGAAAGAATAGATCATACTCAGCATTTCATTTGTAGCATCACCACAGTTTTTTCAAACAGTCATCCAGAGCTAGGTTTTTGCCATCGAGCATGCGAATTTTAAAGGTCTGCATGAACTGTGTTTTCCTTAAGTTGCAGCTGATATTCGCTCTTTTCTCCCCCAACAGGTAATATATCAGCTTCAGTCAAAGAAATGTATAGTTTGCCAAAAGCATGATCGTTGCGTTGTTCTGCAGCCTTGCCAACATTATGTGCTATGTGAGAACTGTGCACCTAGTAAAACAGAATGCCCCTACTGTAGAACAAAGATATTGAAGTGGTGATGTGTAACATAAGGTACTATTTAAAGAATTAGCCCTTTTGAAAAACTACTAATAGATATTAAGTACACTTTCTAAATAGTTATGTCTGTTTCATACAGTAATTCAATTCATTTGGAACAAAATTATGTTTAAATGACTAAACAAATGGCATTACAAGTCAGATTATGTCCAGGGAATTTAATCGTTGCACTTTTTGCTCATTTTATGTGACAACCAGACAGCATGCACTCAATTTAAAGTGCCCTTCCGCAAATCTTCAGTCATGATTCAGTCTTTTGAGAGGACAAAAAGGTCAAATCATTTATCATTGGCTTCACACTGCTATAAAGACATTTAGGGCGAACACAGGGCAGTCGCAGACCTCCATTCAAAATTACAAATACATAAAATGCAATCAGGACCAATAAACGTAAAAGTTAAATACACAAAGGCAATAATGAGTGACCACATGTCTCGCTGTTAATTGATCATTAATGCACTTAAGAACTTTTACAGAAAATCCTGTGGAAATGTGTATGAAACCAATAAAAGGTTTCAGTAATTATGTACTTGTGAATGTGTATGTGAAGAAAAGAAAACATGTGAAATGGATATAGCAGAGTTTACTGGACAAATTATAATTCAGTCTGGATCTTAGACAAACCCAATCACTAAAACATAACCATAATAACTAGTGCCGTTTCAGTGTGGGACGCTCAAATGCAAGGAAATCGTTAGTTCACTTGCGAACTACTGTGGTGTTGTTTAACATAAAATGAGCAAAAACTCAGAGCGGATTTTTTTTCTTTAATTAAAGAGGAATGTGACTCGTACCCAATTCAGAAATCCTATATTTTTATAGCCCAATTTGCCTTGTATTATAAGAAAACAATTTGTATTTGCACCATTTCATTGAGCAAGGAGCTTCTAGATCTGGTAATTGTGAAATAGGGCATGGATCAAGGTCATTGTATCAGAGAGCACACGTTTAAAAACTCCATGCTCTAGGGAATTAGCTCACTTATATTCTTGTATTCAGTGTAATCTTTGTCCAACAATATAGACCTAATATGCAGATTTGTAAAATGTTATTAGTGTTGAACAAATACCTGTGTCTATAAATCAGCGGCAGTAAATCAAACGAAGGAAACAACTAAACTGGGTGTTGTAACTTTGCAGTGTTCCTCTTTAAGTAAAGCCAAGTTTTGTTAAACCCCAAATTTTTCATTAACACTTAATGCAACAGTCAAGAATCCTTGTTTTTGACCAACTTTTTGAAGAAGTTTGATTTCTTATTAAAGCACTTTGTTGACCTGGGACTTTATTAAAGGGTATATAGAATTTTTGCTTTAAGCTGCTTTGTAGGTATTCTTTGTCTTTTTTTTTAGTTTTATACGTTTTTTCTATATAAGCTAATGTCTGAAGCAATGTCTGTGTGTACTGTGAAACATAACTTTAATATTTCATGTTTCCTATTGTTAAATCATTGCATGGTTCTACATATTAAGATTTCATAGAAAAAAGTACTTAAATAGTTTCTACTTTCATAGTTAGATTTATAAAATTTCAATCAAATAAGTGCAAATTTAAAATGCATTTTAGGCATAACCAGCAGCTATAATATCAGTAAGGCACATGCTCCATGTTAAGGCTGTTATTCAATCAGTTAGTTTTGTTTTGTAGAGATTTATATAGCCTAGCCACTAGAGAAGCATGTATTGTATTTGCTTAAATCCTGAAATGGTGATTTCTTTTTTTAGTAGGAATCTAGCCTCTTGACTTTGTCTAGAACATATCGGCCTCTAACTCTAAAGTGCCTTGCCTTAGTTGAAAAGGATGTGTATAGAGTTTTCAAAGCAAACGCAAGTAGTTGAAGCTTGTGCGCAGGTTTCTACAAAATGTGTCTTGTTTAACTTAGCAGAAGCGTCGACATGTGTGTATATGTATATATATACACACACACACACACATATATATATATTTATACAATATATAAATATATATCCAAATATGCCAGTGTAATTGTCAATTCCCAACAAGTATTTCTGTAGAAGATAATTGAAAACATGTGTAGTCAGTGCCTGTGTCCTGACTTCACCCTTAAAGATCGACCTCCCCTCTGTCCTCCGACCACCCACACACTCATTCCTCAGTCTCGGTGCTCTATCGGTGCAGCTTCATTCTTTGGAAATAAGGTTTTAACGTTTGGGAGTATGCAAACATAGAACATGTGGATTTGTATATCAACATATATAAAAGGAGCTTTTTAAACAGTTAGGTAACTTTAGTTAGTTTAATTGTAATATTTCTGCAGCGAATGAAGAATTCTGTAGTCAAATTGTCAGTTTGATTTTTGCTTAGGAGTCGTGCTTAGGTTCCTCTAATTGAAATGACCTTCTACTGTGTTTAAAAAAATTATTTTTATTCTTGCTTTAAATTCAATAGAGAAACATTTATTTCCAGGTACACCTTTTGCTACTTACAAAAATATGGGAAAATGCATTGTTTACATCCACATAAATGACAATTAAGCAACTCAGAGGAAAAATATCAAGAAAGGTTGTGGTATTTTAGCATTTTCATTATAATATTTCAGCATAAAAGGCAGGCTAAACACTTCTGGTATTGCATGTTATGCGATATATTAACCAGCTACAAAAAAAAAGAAAATAAGTTTGCACTGTGTCACTGCCAGAATATTTGTATTGACTTATTTTTAGTGTAGTAAAAGCTTAATAACTTCTGCAAGCTTCGCTGCTACTGGAAAATGTATTAATGTAACTTCTAGTGACACATTTAGATGTTTGAATGTTATTGTGCATCCACAGGTCAGATTTCAGAAAAATGAAATAATCTGTCTTCTGCATTTAACTTGACTTAACCCTTATTTGATTGAATTGTTCATTTGTAAATTCCATTTAAATCAAAGTTTCAGTACTTTTGTAAATTACATGTCACAGACTGATGTCACAGACCTCTACTACTGTAGATTACCCCTTTTTTTTCTTTTGTTCAAAAGTTGGTGCATTTTTGTGAGATTTCTCCCCCCCATACGCTGGATAGCAGTGTGAAATTCTGTTAATTACAGCTAATTTCACAGAGTCCTCTGGTCTATTTCTTTTCTTGTAAATTTTGAAGGGTAAATATCTACAAATTAACCAAATATGTATTCTAAGGAGAAAAATTACCCTTGAACAGAATTCAAAATAGTAGCTAAGGTATTAGAAAGATCTGGATGAGTCCAGCATTGCGTGTTGCAGGAATTCTGTTTTAGATGGATTTTTACTTTAATATTTCATTCAGTAGGACATAATATCCTCTTGGTGTGTACACAACAGGACTATGCCAATGGGTTTTCTTCTAACATTAATGGACTTAAGCCCAATTTTTGCAGTTTTACCAAAGACCTGTACTATCATTATTTCTTTTGTACTACATTTCATCATTACTTTTATTTCAGGTAGAAGCCTAAAATTTGATTTTGTTCTCATTTAAAAAAGTGATCACCTAGTACCTTAAATGGATATGTGGTTCATTAACAGTAATTAATGGCGTCTTTTTTCTCTCTTAAGTTAGCTCAAGTGCGTTGATACACATTAGAACAAAAATGCATGGGTCAGATCCTCACAAAATCTCTATTTGTCGTTTGAGTTTGTGCTAGGTATAAATTGACGTTTATGGCAGATATGTGCAATAGTGGCTCGCACATGCTGACCTTAACGAGGATTCTGTGTCGGTTTAACCGTTGAAGGAATGTCAAAGGTGAATGACATTTGTGCTTCTGAAGTGGCCATATATACTTCACTACAGTACTGTTTTGAAGTTCATTTTGTTTGTTGACTTTGCTTAAGTAGATGATCTCGATTACTTTTGGAAATTGGACATTTATGCATTATATGCTGTTATGATGGGCCTGACTGTAAGGTGCTTTCTTTTTAACTGACCCTTTGTTCTCCATTTCTGAAAGAAGTGGTCCAAAATATATATCTTCTTTTTGTGAAATGAGGATTGTGGCAAGAATCAATGGCAGATACAGACATAACTAAAACTCAGTTGTTATGATGGAAATTTGTTTTCTAGCCCTTTATCTCTAGTGGTCTACTTACCCTTATTCAAGTTTTCTTAAAAGAAACATTGGTAAGCACAGCTTACATTTCTGTCCATATTTCAGATTCGTTAAATGTATGTATAACGGACCAATTACACTTTGAAGTACATCTGTGCCTTTTTAATAATTACACAATGTTGTTTGGTATCAAGAGAATATATCTGACGCAGCATCTGTTCTCAGTTGCATGATCAAATATAACGTGTTGAATTAGAATCAAAATTCCAGTGCCTTACAACATTTTGTGGACCACAATGTGATTGCTAAGTGATCTTCGGCATTCGGGCCACTAATTGACTGATAATTTTCTCTCTCAGTCTGTATTTGCCATACCAATAAAACAAATTAAAATCTTACCACTGAAGTCACAGTTTTGATCTCAATTCGTTATTTGGCACCAAAAACTCAATTGTGAGGAAAAAGCACCAAAAAGGAAGAATCTTATAAATGAACTGTAAAAGATGTATCATGATGCTCTGCATTGGAATAGTCTAAACTATTTTGCATTATTGTTAGTTGTTGTGTCGTCTTTTTGTTTTTAATATAATGAAAATGGAGCCTGAAGATTTATGCAATCTTGTACTTGTATATGATTATGATGTATGAACTGTTCAAATTAAGTAAAATACTAAATGATCTGAAAGTGGAACCAGCTGTTCCGTGAGCTTCAGAAAATGTCATTAGAAATGTTATTTTAACTTTTGAAGCCCTGAAAGATTGAATGTATTGTTCTAAATTAGATATTCAATGAATGGGTCACTGAATATTATGGAGCGTAGTTAATTCTTTATGATGTAGCATCTAGTTATGAACTGCTCTTCAATAAAATGTAGTAGAACTAAAACAGATGCAAGTTTTCAAGTTTCTATTTGTCAGCATAATGAGGAAATATAAGGACAGAAATGTATTTTTCTCAGGTAATACAGCGATTGAATAGAAAATGTGTTATATCTGAGGAAACTGCATTTCATGGATTTATCAATGTCAGTGAGTTTAGACATTATTTATAGATAAATTAAGAAATAACTCCCTTATTTTGTGACAAGCTGTATAGTTGTAGGAAATTCTCTGATAATCGTAAACATTATTCTGTTGGTATATTGATATTCCTTTGTGTTGTGAACACAAAAATTGGTGCAAGTCTTAGAATACTAGATTTTGTTTTCATTTTCTACATTGAGGATTGTGTACTGCATAATTTCTGTAGTGTATAACTAGTTTGTCAACACTTGTTCACTTGTTACACTACAGTTATGCAATGGTTTACAGGTCACAGAATTATTTTTATCATCTTGAGAATTAAAATAATTTTTCATCCAAAGTGTGTGAATACTTTTTGTCTAAGAGCGCAACTTAACAAAATAAAGTTATGAAAAAAAGATGCTTGTGTCTTGAATCAAGTTGACACCAGATCTGGAGGAAGAACGAATCTTAGGAAAAACTTATTGGATTGCAAAAAAAAGGAAGTTTATGAAAAAGTATTCTCCGAGACCATACGTTCATCCTCCCTGCCACTAGATGGCAGCCTGAGCTCAGCAGCAGCTTCTGCATCTCCAGCTGGGATTGCACTTTCAGCAGTGGGGGGCATTTAAGGGTATCAGGTCGTCTGCCAAGTAGAGCTGCGTGTCAGGGATCCTGGTACCAATGGACCAGCAAAACAGGACATTTGTTTATTGCAGTGTTTACAAAGGTTATCTGGAATTGAGTCATATTTCCAGATCCAAAGTCCCAATAAATGATTAAATGATTTAGAGATACGCATTTTGCTTTAATGAATGATTGAACCTTGCAGCGTCCAATGCTTTGACATTATAGTGCAGCAGTCAGGAAGACGTGCACTCCTGTGATTGTGGGCCTCCACTAGTGCAATCCAGATAGAGGGCCTGGGTCTGCAGAGCCCACTGCATTGTTCTTCATCAAAAGTCTGTAGACAAATAGTCCAAACGTCCATTTGTACCTGACGCACTTGAAGGTGAAAGAGCTTCTGGGCCACAGGGGCCAGTGTGCAGCTCTGCTCAGAGGCTAGAAGGTCTGATGCTGAGTATCTGAAACATGAAACAAGAAACAAAGAGTAAAACACAGTATGTCTGTCTGTTATTGCCAAAGTACTTTATGTCGTGCAATGTGTAGATCCACTCGCCTGCAGTTGGACAAGCACCTTCTGCTGTCTCATTGACCGGAGCATAGAGCTCATCTGGAAAATCTTCTTCATCCTCAGTCACTTTCTGATATGATGCAGGTTCTCTGACTTTGCGGACGCAGAGATGGATGAGTCCTGCAGCCTGAGAGCCAGGGATGGGCCCGAGCACAGGTTCTCCGCATGGACCTCCAGGTCTAAGGAACCAGAACAAGTGACAGTGTATTAATTATAAAACTAATTTGCATTAAACACTTTTTTTCTTCCATTTGGACATTTTAAGTTAAACCCCCCGCAGGTAGTATAGTATATTGTGTATGACGATCCAGAAAGGATTGAATTCCCCAATTTTTATGCAACGAACAAAAGTAAACATCATCTTTAAAAGTGATTTATCTGGCAAATTACGAAATATAAATAAAAAAGATGTGCTTTGTAGTTTTTCCAGTAGTTTTTCTTTGCGGTTTTTATAAATATGACTTCAGAGGAAGCATTTTTTCTTTTTTGCTGAAGTTTTGGTGATGGAACATCAGGAGTGACCATGTGTCTCGTGGTCTGTAGAGAAGAAGATATGATCTTCTCATGTTTTCCTCACAAGAAGAAATACTATAAAAATACTGGAGCATCCCTAAAGAGATTTGACATCTGATTGTGTAATACTCACAAAGTCAAAGAAGAGGGGAAGGCTTGTTCTGAGGCCACTTCAGGTGTCGGTGACATCACGGCGCTCAGGTTACCGGGGTAATCTAGTTTTTGCACTGAGGCGTAAGCATCCATCTGAGCAGGAGAGGCCATCAGATTGTTGTGGCTGCTGTGGCAGAGCTGATCTCCTGCTTCGTCCTGTGGGCCTGAAATCGAGTCGGTGTGGGCGGCCACTTCTAGCCAGGCAGCGTAAATCATACATCACTGAGAATATCAGCTGAAAAACCTATTTCAACCATTTAAACATGAGTTTAGAGAATTGTCGTGAAAATACTTACATTCATTCACCTTTGACATTCCTTCAATACATTCACATATTCATTAATTTCACAATTTTTCAAGCTGCGTCGGCCTCTGTGTTTATCCGATGGTGTAATTTGTTTGTTTGCTGCCGCCTCCAGCTCCAAAAACCCAGGACCGGACAATATCATTGAACTTCAGCCACCTCCTGTCAGTTCACTGTGTAGGAGGCTCAGCCTTGGCCCAGGTACCTTCCCACACAGGGTCACCACTTGCTTCATGACGTATCAACGCTTTTGACGGGAAGGATTTTGAGTGGTTGTAGCTGGAACCATATGGAAATCTGAGAATGCAATATGGTCAAATAAACATTTTGATAAACAAACCTATTCAGACACTTGTGGTGATTCTGTGCTCCTCCTCCTCAAACTCTTCCTGAAAACCACAAGCAGAGCTCCCTGTGGACTTTAAGAGGCAGTAGATGAGTGGAGGTTCTTGACTTCTGGAGTGGAGAGTTCTGACAGTAGCTGGATTTGTTTTTTCTGAGGAGCAGAGAGTCTGAGGAACTTGTCGAATCCTTCACGATGAGTAGGCATAAGGACCCCGAAACAGCGAGGGCACAGACAGGTGGGACGGCAGCTCCAATGCTCTCAGACACTGACAAAGGTTCTGGGCCCGATTTGGCTCCAGGACTCACACACCAGACCAGTTGGGCAGAAGAGTGATTTTATGAAGTTGTGTGTTTAACTATGTTCTACCAGTGCTGTCACAAACTCAGTCTACGACAAGCAGGAAGAAGCCACTGACTCCCAGAGCAAATAATACCAACACTCTGTTTGAATGTGTTTGTCTGTTTGTTTTTGCACAATATTACACAAAAACAATCGAACTCGCTCCTCTGGACTCAGACTGAACTGGGGGAAGATTGTGTGTTCCTCTGTTGTGAGTCATGACAACGTGCAGACTCTCCAGCCTGAGGTGGCTTCTCCCTCAATTCCTCTGCTTCATTTCCTCGCACTGACTCCGGTGGATCTGCTTATCTATCGGGATATTCATTCCCATTTCGATTCATCTCCACAGTCCTGCAGGTCGCCTGCCTGTAAGCAAAGAAACAAAAAAACAAAAATAAAATGAGAAATGAAACCAAATAGACTGAAGCATGACCGATGTGTCTAATGCGGGATGTATTTGCATGTATCTCGTCAGTGATCCGGCCTGGACCTTCAGGTTGTGTTTCTCTGCAGGCGGTGCTTCAGTGTTGTGTTTGGCTGCTGATTCGGACTCTGATAGAAGATTTGGGGATCAGGGCAACGCAAGTCAATATAGAGTTCGGGACATTCCTGGTGGCTCACCTGCAATTCTGCTGCAACAATGACTTGTTCCACACATTATTCTGTCAGCAAGAGACATATGATCAATATTATCAATTTATTACTATCAATTTAGTGCATCCATCCAGTGCACCCACCATTTGTATTGCTATATTACACATATTTTAATAAACAGAATGGTCCAAGAACCCTGGATGTCTCTGGTGGTGATGACCAGTCCAGAGTGTGACCCGGTGTTGACCCCCAGTGGTGAGCTGCTGGACACTAAGGGTTTGTACTGAGATGAGGAAGAAGTTTTAACATCACAGTAAGAGTACACCTCAAAAGGTCCAAATACATTTACAATTAATTGTTTTTTAGTCCCATTTAAAATGTTTGACAATTGATGAATTACACAAATAATTATATTGAATAAGCAGCTCTTTAGAGCAGCTTATTTTTAATGTCATACATTAAATGACAGCAACATATACACTTTTCTATTAGAATAAATTAGTTAAGAGCTTAGTTGACAATTTAATGCAATAATGAGCCAACTGTGGAAAGTAACAGCATGAGTACAAATATTTGAGTACAATTGAATACTACTACTACTACTGCTACTACTACTACTACTACTACTAGTAGTACTACTACTACTAATAATAATAATAATAATAATAGGAGTAATAGGAGTACATTTAAAAAAATTGTATTTTCTGTGACGTCACCGTTTAAGAAACGTAGTTGACGCCATATATATCTATGCTTGACGCCCCTTGTTACCATTGGCAACAGGGATCATATTGAATAAGCAGCTCTTTAGAGCAGCTTATTTTTAATGTCATACATTAAATGACAGCAACATACACACTTTTCTATTAGAAGAAATTAGTTAAGAGCTTAGTTGACAATTTAATGCAATAATGAGCCAACAGCTGTGGAGGTAACAGCATGAGTACAAATATTTAAGAACAATTCAATACTACTACTACTACTAATAATAATAATAATATTACTACTACTACTACTACTACTACTACTACTACTACTAATAATAATAATAATAATAATAATAATAATAATAGGAGTACATTTTTAAAAATGGTATTTCGTGTGACGTCACCGTTTAAGAAACGTAGTTGACGCCATATATATCTATGCTTGACGCCCCTTGTTACCATTGGCAACAGGGAGCTTCCGGCTACGATGTTGCCTTCAAGTCCTGGCGGAAAAATCGCTACTGACGAAAGCCCCGTGAAAAAAGTTTGACACCTGCACAGTGGACGAACAAAGATGCGACCACAGAAACTCTGCTGTGACTGTCTGTAAGATGGTAGAGACACATGTCCCAGGTAGGAGGGGCTCAGCAGGCCGCACAGGGAGTGTGATGTGTGCAGTAAATCAGGTTCTGACTTGATAAACGCAACTGGAACTGTGTGGTAGTGGCTGAATACATAGATATCAACACCTTATACATGTCTATGGCTGAATAGCCCAAAACAAAGTGTGCGAGCTTGTTAGCTGCTGAGCTGAAGCTACTTACCGTCAGTCAGGTGATGCCACACACGTTCCCATCCCACTTTCATTCATTTATATTTGATTTAAACATTGTTTTTTGGTTTATTATGGGGGAAGCTCACTGTGTGTACATGAAACATTCTTTATTTTTTATTTTATTGTATTGTATTGTATTTTATTGTATTCAAATATACCGGCTGCTATAGCGACTTAATTTCCCTTCGGGGATGAATAAAGTAATCAACTATCTATCTAAACGTGAATGCACAAGCTCTTACCAGGCAAAGCAGGTTTATAGTTATGATAAACTACCAAATAATACACAACACCTGCAACAAAGTTTTAGTGTCTTGGCTCGTGGACACATTTTCTCCAGCTCAGACACATAAATAATTAAATACAGTGAGAGTTATAGCTCTGTGGCTTATAAACTTTATATTTTGTGACATGGCATTTTCAGGTTGTTGCTATCAGTTTTGTAAATTGTTAAATGTGTTGACAGGAAGTCACTAGTGTTTCCATCACAAATTATTGTTTTCCAGACGTTTTTCCTGTTGCTGTGTTTTTTATTCGCCCACATTGCACATGACCAACACAACACACTGATTATTACACTTTCACATTGTTATGTAACTGGTGTTTTATGAGTTAAAAGGCACGAATGGAGAATCAAGTGTTTTATAGAGGAACAAACGTGAAGTAGTCAATATGCATCAAATTTAAATGTGTACATATGTATATATATTTTATATCACTGCATTACTTTTTACAGTTCTCACTCTAATTTCAGTGTAAATCAAATTGTCTCAAAGCTTTTGTTGTGGATTGGTTCCATTAAATGTTTATTATTTTGCAGAGAGGGGTCATTTCACCAGCTGTCATCACATTATGTCACAATTAATCATTCCCTTTTATTACATCCACATAAAACTGACTGAAGCCAAAGAAATATTTGTTGTTCCAATCC
Source organism: Limanda limanda (assembly GCF_963576545.1). NCBI lineage: Eukaryota > Metazoa > Chordata > Actinopteri > Pleuronectiformes > Pleuronectidae > Limanda > Limanda limanda. The sequence goes on from NC_083652.1 coordinate 22,217,888, forward strand.
TCAAATCTGAATGAAATTTAAACACGCTACAGATGACAACAATTGATCTATTATTATTGAAGATGTTGAATAATAACCTTTTCCACAGATCAAGTATTGAAATCAAAAGCTGACTGAATTTATATTGTTAAAAATAAAACGGGGAGCAGTTTTGTAATATTCTGTGCTGTGTATAAACAAATTCTCTAAACATGCCTGTGTCTACTTAGCAGCTTTGGTAGAATTCATTGTCGATATCGCGTAGGTCCTGACCCGCGAGACGTGGTGGGCTGGTGCATGTAATGTTGTTGTATATGGTGATGGTCGTGTCGGGCTCTTCACCTTCGGCGTGGGTCTCCACTTGCCGAGGTATCACCAGCGGATTCCTCAGGCTGTAGTTTCTGAGCGGGAGGGTGCTGCAGTCACATTTCCAACGGTTTCCAGACAGCAATAGTTTTTCCATGCACTCTGGGAACTCGGGGACGATGCCTGTCAAGGCGTTGGTTCTCAGGTCCAGGTAGCGCAGCCTCGGAAGCAGCTGTTTTGTGCCGTTCTGCAGAAACTGTCGACAGTCGTTGTTGGACAGCAGCAGGTACTCCATATTCTTGAGGCCGGAGAATGTGTTGGTTGTGAGGACCTCCAATTTGTTAAAACTCAAGTCCAGTCCCAGTAAGCCCACCAGATCTACAAAGCTGTGGCGTTCTACCACAGAGATGTTGTTATGCTGCAGGAAAAGCCTCCTCAGACCAGAGAGTCCAGTGAAAGCTTGAGACGTGATCCTTGTTAGGCAGCCTTTGTCCAGATGAAGGCTGTGAAGCTTTGACAGGCCCTTGAATACTTGGTCAGGCAGACTGAGAAAGCAGCTTCCAGACAGGTTGATGACAGCCACATGAGACAGGCCTGTGAAACTACCAACTTGGGCCTCCTGCACCTGGTTGTGTTCTAGCTCCAGGACCTCCAGATGACCAAGCCCTTCAAAGATCCTCTCCCCCAGGGCTCGGATCCTGTTGTGACTGAGACGTAGTTCCTCCAAGTACTGCAGGTCACGGAAAGTCCGGGGCCTAATTCCAGTCATGGAGTTGTTGGCGAGACGCAGCACATGGAGACTGTGAAGGCCCAAGAAAGTGTCGTCATGCAGAGTAGTCAGCCTGTTGTTTGTCAGATCCAACCACCTGAGCGACTTCATGCCTGCAAACGCTCTAGGAACCACGGTCACAATGTGATTCTGGGCCAGGTACAGCTTTTGCAGTTTAGTGAGTTTAACAAACACATTAGCTTTGATGACCTTGATGTAATTTCCAGTGAGATCCAACTCTTTAAGCTCGACAAGGTTCTGGAAGAGCTGGGGCTGCAAGTAAGCGAGTCTGTTCCCTGCCAGAAAAAGCTCCCGGAGACCTTGCAGGTCATGGAAAGCTGTCTCAGGTAAGACGGCTATCGAGTTCCACCCAAGGTTGAGAAGCCACATGTGCGAGAGTCCCGAAAACAGCCGTTCCTCAATACGAGTCAGCTGGTTGTTGTGCAGACTGAGTGAAGCAAGGTTAGGTGTATTCTGGAAGAGTGTTCCTGGTAACGTGCGTAGGAGATTTCGCTCAAGGTGGACGTGTGCTAGCGACCTAAGTCCTTTGAATGCCTGAGGGTCAAGTGTTACCAGTTGGCCACTCTGTAGATTCAAAAAGTTCAGGTTGGCAAGATCCTTAAAGGACATGGCAGGGAGAGAGGTGAACAGGTTGCCATCCAGCCAGAGAGAGTGAGTGGATGTCGGCATGTCAGACGGGATCTGGGTGAAGTTCCGAGCGCTGCAGTACATGTTGAGCTCCAGGCTGTAGTCATCGTGCAGGCAGGTGCAGCTCTGAGAACATGGGATAGGCTCTTCAGTCTCTCCAGCTGTGTCTGGGTCGGGCAACACCAGGGATATTCCCAGGATCCACAGCACCAACAGCACAATGGTTTGCATACCAGCTGTGGTTACAAAATAGAAATATTGAAAGATGAATAATCAGGAAATGCACGACAGAATACTGAGTGTTATTTGCGTAACTGCAGTATTTAGAATGAAAAGCTTTCATGCTTTAAGATTTAAATGAATTTCTTACCTTTAGGATGGGAGGTCTTGATTTCAGGTGGACAGGCTGTGAAATGCCAACTGACTGAGCCTTGTGCAATTGTTTGTATACGAATGGGAAGTCTGACAAGCCTTTGAGTCAGCTCCACTGAATTTGCACAATTAACCCTTTCATGTCCATTTTGCTTTATTGCCAATAGTTTTTTTTCCTAAGTTTCCTCATATTGCTAGAAAATGATGAGCTTTGCACTCACTAATATCAACTTTGATAATGTTAAATCTATGACCTGAGATTTTTATTCACAAGTCTGTAAAATATAGAAAATACTTTTTATTGCCACATAGTGAGATGTACATTTTTACTTATGCAAAATCTCCTTTTATGTGTGCATGTAACCTGTTTATTTTGTATCTATCTCACATATACAGTATTTGAACCTAATGAGGTATTACATCTATGTGGCCTTTGGTATTTACCTAAGTCAGGGTCGTGTCACTGAGTGCATTAACTGTAGATTTTGACCGAGATACAATGGAAACAAGATAAAATGAACTCGGTGCACCTTGACTGAATTTATGCCATAACCCTATAATTCAGGATTATTTATTGATATGGTTTCATTTAAGGCAAGTTTGGAGATTGTGACTCATTAAATTTCGATTTCACCACCTCCATCCACCCTTGTCATCACCATATTATTTTTAAATAAATTTGAAAAAAGTGCATGCACATGTGTATGATAACGATAGGTTTATGTGAAAAACATACAAAATATACATATCGGTGTCCTTTCTGTTTTATTCACTTATTACAGTCCAGGATGTGGCCAGTTCCAGAGGTCGATTATTGTAATGACTAACTTTCTGTTTACCCCTCTTCTTGGTATCTGGGTCCTTTTTCGACGATCATGAACTGGCCGTGCTCTAAAGGACAACCAAAACCAGATAACGTTATGTGCTTGCACATGAATTTCAATTAATAAGCTGACCAACACTGGAATTATAACCGTATGAGGAAAATGAATCATACTGGACTTGTTCTCTGTTTGTTTGTCGGTCATTCAATTCTAATCCAGCTCTGAAGCAAATGGGTAAACTTTCAGGGAGCAGAGTACAAGACCTTAATTTAATTCTAGGAACTATTATCTCATAGTTAAGATAACAGTTCTTAATTTTATCTTTTGATTTGTTCCACACAGATGCATGTAAATGTACACACACAAATACATAAGGACGTTAACGGAGAAAATTAGGTTTTTGGAAAAAATATATACTTTATTTGTTTTTTTGTTTCTAGTATGACCTACTAACAAATCAATCAGCTTGATACTGATACTGAGGGAAATTGAGATTATCTGAGCCGACTGAGGAGACATGAATTCAAGTTTTTCGTTTTCTCGCCAGTAGAGGGCACTGCTGGCATGTCGTGTCTTAAGGAAACTGTTCAGTGCTGCAGAGAGTAGAAGCAGGGGGGCATTTTTATTTTTGCTCATTATGAAATGAGTTCATTCTTGCCAGGTGATACTTGGAGCCGTAGTTCACATATTGCTTGATGTCTTGGTTTACTGCAAACAGGTTGCACTCTATCAACAATGAAAGGAAGTTTTGCCTTATTTTTGCATTGAATCATTTTACAAACTCAGAAACGCTCCAGTTTTTGCTGTTGTTTCAGTGAAAAAAGAAAAGAAGCCATACAGAATAGATGCCTTAGTGAGTTGTTTCATGATTGTTGCTCCCCTGACAAACACCTCTAATTGGCTCGTTCCCCGGCACTCAACCAGACACAAAAGGTTCGGAGGTTTGTCAGTTGCTGTGCAGTTGCTTCCTGAGTGGAGGAGAGGAGTCGTAATAGTAAGTGGCAGAGCCGGCTGCTTTGGCTGAAAAAGCTTGACTGGGCTGTGCCTCGCTCGTGGAGGGATAATTTTCTCAAATAATCCTGAATAAATTTAGTGCCTTCCTCAGCAGTGGCGAACAGGCCTGAGAGGCATGATGTCAATCTAAATTGGACAGATGCATACTGATCAGTGTTGAAACCCACTGATCCCTTCTTCACTCTGCAAATAAGTGCCAGAGGACTCTTGCCCCAGCAGCCCAGGACATTAAAAGATGGTTCCATTAAAAACTTAATCTGTTATTAATGGGCCCCCAGAGTAATTAGGTTGCGGCTTTGTCTGACCTGTTTCAGTCACTTAGTGCATATCTTGTATTGACACTTTAATCGTTGGGTAATTGTTATTTCAGAAATCTAGCAGGTTTTTTGTTTAAATGGACGATGCACATTAGTTAGCATTTGGTCTAACATTTAAATGTGCCACATTTAGCCATGCGGGCTATTTTTACCCTAACCCTAACCCTAAAAAATATAAAAAAAGAAAACCCAAAACATAGAATAACATACAAACACATCTGATAACATATCAACATGTGTAAAAACACAGAGGTACATAAACAGCCACATAGCATAATTTATTAATAAATCAATGACATATCTTTATGGCATGTGACACAAATGGACAAAGAGCCACTGTCCCTGTCAAATAAAGTAACAGAAAAAAACAAGTATTTTTAAGGGTTTTAGGTGTAAGTTAAACACAGACTGGGTCAACCATCTAAACACATCTTTTGCAGCTAAAACTTTATTGTCTCCAAGTGGAAATTTGTCTCACGTCCAAGTAACATAAAACATAGGTCAGGTCGGATTATGACCCATGAACCTTCTGTTTGTTGTGTGTTTTTGTTTTGGCTGCTATCCAGGCATTTGTGCCCAATTTACGGCCAATTCACCTTTGAAACCATACAACTTGTCCATCTATCTTGTGAGGCAAAACACAGCATAATAATACATTAATATGTATTAATAATACATTACTGGAAAAATGAATAGATCTACCGAAGTACTTTATTTCTATAAAGCAGAGACAGAAAAACACTGCATTACAATCCCAAGTGAAGCTCAGATAAGTACATTTGAGCTAAATGCAGTAAACCAAACCTTGAGAGGAACTCTACAAAATCGTAAAGCAACAGATAACTCCTGTTGGTCTCATCTGTTGCACTTAACATGGTGGAAAGTGGTTGAATGGGAGGCAGACAAAGGGGAGACTTTGTTTTCCCTGGTCTATCGCTTCAACACGTGTCACTGACAAAACTAAGTGTAGAGGCTTAATTTACTAAATGGTTTTCTCTGTCCCTACAGAGGGAGAGAAGAACAATCCAGCTTCTCCAGCCAAGAAAAGGCTGGTTTAACAGACTCAAAATGAAATTGCAAATAACAACGAAACTTAACGCTGAGCGACAATGGGCTCAGGCAACGCTGCCATCATCTGGCGGATATTTGGACTGACAGCAAATCAAGAGAAACATGTCAAGTCTGATAAAGATGGTTTCAAAACAGGGCTGTTCAGTGGCCTCTCACCCGTCTGGGTCTGATCCCCGGTGCCACCTCAACCCTTTGCACAGTCAAAGACCCTCGGCCCCCCTGCAGCGGCTATTAATACCCCTCAGAGCTCACAGTCAGCTGGCCACTTTCCAGGAAGAGAGAGAATCCGTCGAGTTTGTCTTGACATCTGGAAGGTGCCGGATTTCAGCCACTCACTCGCCATTTCTCAGTCGGTGAGGATCAATATAACGAGAGTAGATCATTGCAGCCAATTAAACCATATGATTTTTCCAGGTGAATGTGTGAGGCACACAAGAGTCCGTATCATTGAAACATGTAACAAACAAGCATAACAATATATGGTTAATAAAAGAAAAAATACCCTGAGACACAGTGGTGTGTTTTAATATGATCTGTAAACATAATGAGCGTCCTAAGCCTTGTCTCTTAAAATTAAAAATGTATTAATATAATATTTTAATAATATTAAATTAATAGAAAACAATACCTACAGACTGTCAGATTTTTTAATGGAATACATGTATTTAGTCTGTTTCCTGACATTACAATAAATGAAAGAGCTGAGGAGCTTTTATCCTAAAGGGATGAATGAGGATGACTAATTTTCATTTACATCTTTTATCTTTTTATCTAATACTGTAATTTCAGACATCTCTGCTCTGTATATGGAACACGTATCTCTAGCTCCATTCATCTTATGTGCTTCACACTAAGGATGTGCTTTGTTAAGGTCCCAAGGAAGAGCAGCGTTGAATTTCATGTTATTTGGACACGTGATGTTAATATCAATACATTTTGAATAATCTGACACAGCGACCAGCGCTCTGTAGCAATGGCAGCTGGGATTCATCCAAGTTAGTGGCGCTTTCATTACAACGGCAACGATGACTTACTCTGCTCAGGGTTCTGGGAACCGAGTCGAGCTTCACAGAACAGGTGAACAGCTCTTTGTGCAGCAGTGGAGGAGGAACTTCAGGTTTCTGTGGACAAAGTCCGGCGGCCAGTCTTTACTTGCCAGGGTTCAGTTACTGCAGGTCACTCTAACAGTTTCAGAAGGAAAACTGCAACCAGTGTTACCACAGACCAAGCAGACAGCCCATTCTAAACAGGCATGTTTAGAACAGGCACTGCTAAAGTTTATTTCAATACTAGAAGAATAAACATTTTTTTAAATATTGTCTTAGATCTTAAACACTATTCATATATTTGGGATTTTTTGTGTGACTTTGTCTGGTTGTCTTTATTGTTTATGTTAACATTTTTGTATATTTATACTCGTAGGCTGCCTTTTTTTTTCAATCCACACACAACAAAAAGCCGAATGGAGGCCTTTTATCGAGTTGCTCTCTGACTGTTAAATTAGAGGAGGTTTTAAGTCAATAGTGACTAAACTTTCTTCATATAAGTTTCCTTTTTAATCACTTTCTCAGTTTGTAATGTCGACTGTACTGCAGTTGCCAGTTTGATGACCGTCACAGAAAATTGTTTTTATATTTAAGTTCATACTTCCCCAGTTGGAACTAATGTAATACCCTTCATATTCACCAACACTAACAATCAAACTTTTGACTTTGCAGAACAACCTTGAAACAAACCCAGACAATGTCATCTTCCAACGCCTGGAACAGGTGAGAGACACTTCACGCACTCAAACACACACCAAAGTCCGACTGACTCGGCTGCCAGGCTTGGATCCAATTCACAGGAAGAGAGAAGAGCAGCTGACGAAACCCAGAGGAAACTCAGAAAACTCACAGCCTCCTTTATTTTTTTTTTGAACTTCTTTTTATTTCCTTTCGTCGAATACAGTCAAACAGTACATCGTTTTTAACATGAAATTAGGTATCACGGGTTCAAGTCTTAAGTTACTGGAGTTAACTGTCCATGTATGTCTCGGGTCCAGGCCATCATGATCCAAATATATCAAGGTCAAGTTATCGATTAACAATGTCCACAGACACAATACATGTCACATAACATTTCATCAAGACATTATTCTGAAATAGTATGACCTGCTTATGTCCATTGCTTAAAAGGGGAAACAAAGGGAAAACAAAAGCAATATATATATATTTTTTTTTTTTTCTCATATCAGATGGAAATGTAGAGCAATCGGGGACCAGTTGTTTTTAAAAACCTCTGTTTTCAGTTGTAATAGTGCAGTCAAGTATTCCATCCTGTACATATCTTGAATTCTACCTTTCCATTGGGTTATTGTGGGGGGCTGTGGCTTCAGCCAGGAGGCTGTTATTAGTTTATTTGCTATTAAAAGAAGGGCTCTCAGAAGTTTTGTCTGGCTATTTTCTTCAAGGTTATCAGGCAGTATCCCTAAAATGAAGTGTGATGGTTCTAATGGTATGTCTATAAATAAACAATTTTTTATTTCCTTTAGATCTCTCATTCCTTTATTCATTCCTTTATTTATGTCAAGTGGCCTTAGCATGACACACATCAACTAATGGACACAATTAGTGGTTTATTTATTCTGTGCTATACCTGTACTTTCTGATTTTATGTCATTTTTTATTCATGTGACAAAACACAGACTCACAGATGTAGTTTGACTGAATAACAAGTGCAGGTGGATGAAACCCACCCGTCCTTTCAGGTGCCTCGCTTTTCATCTGCATGTAATTTGAGGGGTTAGAATTTAATTTCCTCTGCAGCTGTGTCCAGGTGGGAAAAAAATGGGATTCAATTTTGGTGTCGTGACTTTAGTCTTTTTCTTACAATCTCTAAACAGTGAGTTTTTAAACATCCCTATATCATAACAGTCTTTTTACCCACAGCTTGAACAGTATGATATGTTTGGTATTGCCTTTTCATCTGGAAAGGAATGGACCGCTCTGCTTCTATCTGATCATTTAGTTCCTCAACTTTGTGTTTACTGTCCAGTCTTGGCTAGAAAATGGCTCTCTGGGATTTTTGCATAGTTTGGAAAAGCAATAACAAGTTGTCTTTACAAATGACACAGTGGCCTCATGTTCTTGTCATCGTGATATATCAGGAACACCCAAAATAAATTTCCATTACATCTGCCATAAGCATTTCTTTGGACTCAATGCAAACCGGGATTTATATGTGGAGATCAGAGGTCAAGGCCACATTGTCCTCACAAAACAAAGTTTTCCCCTCTTGAACATAATATCTCTGCCTTTAGGGAATTTTCTCCAATTTTGACCAGTTGTCACTCAAAGATTAGCTGGTTAGATTTCAGGTGTCAAAGGTTAAAAGTCACAGTTACCTCGATTTGTAAACAAAAAATTGGGACTGAAGCGGCACTGGTGTGTATACTACTGCAGTGCGGTATTTCTAGTTTCTTCAGAGGAATCATTTCAGATTTTTACATTACATCCCATTACATATCATTTAGCTGACGCTTTTTTAAGTGCATTCAACCATGAAGGCATAAACCCAGAACAGCAAGAATCATGTCAGAGAAAAAACAATCAGGACGACGGGTAAATGCTTCACATATACAGTAGCACTTGATGTCTCACGCAAACTATTTAGTGCAGGCTGCAGTTCATCTGGCATATAATCCTGACCCAGTTCCTCAAAACCCTTTAAACTGACCCAATTGATTCAAGTTCATCACAGCAGGTATAAAATGGGTGTCACTGCAAGGTGATGGAAATGTTTGTGTGTTATCAATCTGCAGCTGGGGGCTCCTGCTCCACATTTAGTGTAGTAGAGTGAACAAATGTGGACAGAAGTGTGGGTCAACAATAACAAATAATGCTCTGCCCCTGGGATGTGGGAGATATTTTAGTAGTTCATTTTGTGAGATGACGATTGTGGCACACAGATGTGAATTTCAATGGATTTGCATGAAAAAAAAAAAGTGATAGGAGCATTTGAAAGCTGAATGAGGTTTTTCAAAGGATTTGTAATTAAGACTTCATCAATTCACCATCAACAAACTGTTCTTCTCTTTGTCCAATTTTCTGTTTTTTTAAAGTAGGTTACTCTATGGAGCCAAAAAATGAAAATGAAAAGAAAATCTGTGAAAAACATGTGATTTGAAATGAAAGAAATCTGCAACTGAATAAAACAATTGCTCAAATACCCAAAATATATCTGAAATTAAAAATAAACATTTTTTATGCATAATAATTCCAGAATTGAATAACAATAATATTCAAATTGAAAAAATTGTTTTTTCAATCACTATTAGGAAAGAATGTGTCAAATTAACAAAACAATTGGCTCAAATTTGTCTGCATATTGTCACCTGATTAGAATTTGATACAGACAGTAAATAATGAATTATTAAAGAGGATCTCGTCTCTGCTTTTTTAATTGTTGACTGTCAAGTTCCTCTGGAGAGAGAGGCTGCTTCATAATTAGTTTCCTAAATATGTACAAGGCGTTTCTAAGTGTGCAACTAATAATTAGGCTAGAGTGATTAGTGTGTTTGAATTCAGAGTGATTGCCTGGTTTCATAAATGGAGACTCAGATCTACTGGCCAGCCGCATGCATGATGTGGTGTCCAAACCTGGTCGAAGCCGGCAAAGGAAAGGTCAGAGATGAAATGAGAGGGAGAGAAATAAATGAGATAAAGAGTTGCAGCAAGTCTCCAAGCACAAAGAGGCAGGAAAATGATGAGTGACGTCTTTGACTTAAATGACTGTCATCATCCAGTGAATAGAAAGAAGCTACCGAGGAGAGAATGAAGGGGAAATCAAATGATAGCATCATGTGGTGGTTTTTAAGGGAATCTGTCGCTTTTAGCATAGTTTTTCTTTTTTAAGGATAATGGTCAAATCAAAAATTTGCAGAATGCTGAACATAAAGAATTTAAAGTAAATCCTTATAAAACAGTAAAACTGGGTATTATTACTCTGATTAAGTCACTGATATTTCCAGAATATTTTAAGAACTAACATTTTCTCGTGACCCAAAATATTCCCATGCAAGTATCTGAAATCTTTATTAAACCAAAACCTGATTTTACACATCATCAGCTGACCAGTCAAGTTTCCCAGTCGCTGAAGCTTAAACTCTTTGTGTGCAGTTTCTGGCAGAAGTTGCCTCTGAGGGTCTCACTAATGGAGACTTGTGGAACAGTGTTAGCAATGAGATGCTCATTCAGTTCAACTCAAATGTTAATCTTGCATGACAGTGGGATTTAAGGCCACACTGGACAGATTTGAGAAATCAAATTGTCACTGTGGACTCCTGAGCCACCTGGCTAACTTGCTGCCTCACTGAGCTGCTTATTAATGATTTGAGGCAACGTGAGAGTGACCTTGCCACCTGAAAGAGACAAAACCTGAAAGCTTTGCTATAAGGATTAATCAAATGTCTCAGAAAACCTGCAGAGTTTGTTTTTATTTTAAGCAAAACTCTGCCTTAAAGACAATTCAAATTGTTTTGTGACAGTGGAACGTTTTGTCAAATTTTAGAGACATTAACAAGTCTCTTCTAAAGTCTCACAAGACTTCACGTGTTTGTCAGTAACACAATCACTGATATAGAAACTGTGAATAGATCTGTGATAACAAGCAGAATGCTCCACAGTTGCTGCAATGTGATGTCTCAACATGGATGAATAATCAAGGGACCAGTGAGAGGTTGTCCCCATGCAGGGCAGATGGGCGAACAGATGAATGGTTATCTGTATTAATTTGTAAAAAAAACAGGGAAAGAGCAATGCAACAAGATGTTGGAGGTAGGAGAAAGGTGCATAATGTGCATGAGACGGATAGAAATTCAAACTTGACAAATATGTTTGGACCTTGACACTGAATCTTCTCTTAATAAAACCATGCACACATACAAAGCCTCTGTGAAGTTTTCCTTTCTTCTAAGCAGCTGTGCTTTTCTCATAGACTGTATTTATCCTCGAACCAGAGAATGTCCTGCTGACCTTGGATATTTCTCTCTATAGCTGCTTTCACTTATGAGCTCCGGACCCAATCTTCCTGCACAGTTTTGCGTCTATCACATTTTTGAATGTGATAAATTATCCTACTGTTGTGAACGCAGCTGACTCAGACAATCTGCTTGGGGGCCGGCAAGAAAAGTTCCACAAAATTTCAGGAACAAGCAACTGACCTGGACATTTGCCTTCTCCGGAAAAGAAAAAGACTGTGCATTTCTGAAAGCAGCTGAAGTGATCTCTGCTGCCTCAATGTGATCTAGTCACAAACAGAGCAGGAAATTGAGAAGAATATTTAATAAGAAGTTGAAGTTTGAAGGGATCCCACGACCAGAGATTGGTGATGGAATTGAAGTGACAATTCATTTTTACATGTCAAACTCGATGCATCGGCTCAAGCTGTTGCAAACTTTCTATGTGTGGGTTTTGCAGCAGTGGTAATCAGCGGGTCACAGACTTTTAACCCAGGAAAACCCATCCCTGTATCCCAAATCAACACAATGACCTTTGTTCCAGCCTGCGGCAGGAAGGGCTTCCCAGTGTCTTTGTCTGCTGTGGAGTCATCTCTCTGAGGAGCTCCACTTTCCTAATCTCAGCGTGCCTCTTTCAGAAGCTCTCAGATTTAGCTCCAAGCAGTTTCGCTTGCTTTTGTAGCGGCACAATGATCTGGGCTTTGTTACTCTGCAATGGCTTTGGGAATGGATTAATTTGGAGCATTGACAGTCCATTCGAGCCCCGCTGATGTCTATTTATGTAGAGGGAATTGCTCCCTTATTAACAATCTAGTTTGACTGCAGTACAGTGGAAATTATGACCATTGATGTTGTCTCCTCTTTTCAAAATGAACAGAGTTCCCTGTAGAGATAAGCTATGTTATTTTTTTTTAAAGAGAAAGTAAAACATTGTTTGTAGTTTAGTGTTTTTGTCATTTTATTTCTATTTACATGTAGCAGATTGCTTGAAGAGCAGCAATCTCTCAGACAATATAGACCTCTGCTCCTCTTTATTTTATTCACTCACTGTCCATTAGACAGCAAGAGAAGCATCCACTCCAAAATCCTGCACCAAATAAATGTTATTAAATATAACGCATCACTTTGAGCACAACTGAAGACCATCTTTACTAGGGAGTGGGATTCTCTAGGCACATCGTGATTTGATTGAAATGATGATGAAACAATTATTGTTGCATCAAAGAACTGGGAGAGAGACCCACAAATGTAGCACTGTCTCCATTAGTAAAGATTTAAAAATTACGATAATCGGGCTCGGGTAGGGCTAAGGGGTGAAATGAGATTGGGCAAGAGACTCTGACCCGTTAAAGCACGGCCGGACCTTTATTGTGCATCGGTCCTGATCCTTAAGCAGTGGTGGTTAGAATTATTCAATGGTGGTATCGTTAAAAATTAACCTAATGGAAAAATTGAATCGATTATGTTCTGTTGCTGCATCGAAGCGAACCGAAGAATCAAGAATTTTCCCCAACTCTAAACTCGACGGGGGCTGCTGCTTGTTGCTGGTCACCTTTAATGATAGAAGTCTGCAGAAGCAGTTTCACAATTAAAATGCTGAAATGTTCCTCATTATCTCAGATCATGACTCAAATGTAGGGGGGGAGTTATGACTTGTTTTCTATCAAGCAGTAGTTCATAAAGAACGTCTCTGTAGCAGGAACCAGAGCTTGTCACAGTCCGGCTTTCCATGTCAGAGACTGAGAAATCTCCTCAGCTCGTCACTCCGAGCTTCTCCCTGGGCTCAGAGCTTCAATGAATTCAGTCATGGGAAACTTTTGCCAGTCATTCTTTGCTCTGTGCAATGTGCATGCCTAAAAGACATGCACGATTGTTTGAGAATTCATCTGAGAAGTGTTTTGAAGATAAAATTAGTGCACTGCAAAGTATTACCCATTAAAAGGGGATCCCATGACCTTATATGCTCCCAGAGGGCTCTTTTTATTAAAAACAGTTGCACACTTCATTTTTTACTCCAGTGCATTACTCGATATGTAAATCAAAAATCACATTTATTTTAACTTATTTTAACCCCTATGGATTGGCTGTTTGTTTGTTCATGTGAACAGCACGATCGTACTTTATTTCATGTTTGAAAAATCACGCTGCATTTTCTTTTTTCAAGTAATTGCCATCGGATCAAGATTTTTCACACACCACGACGTGGCTGAACCCCTTTGTCTGACTGAATTAGGTTATTCTGCTGATTTAATTTCCAGAGGGAACCAACCGGGTGGTAGGAAACATCATTTACTAATTAACAAGAAAGTCTTCTGGCGTTTTCAAGAAAATGACTCTCAGAGGCGTGTTCAAACTCAAGTTCTGATCCCAGACACAGCTGTAAACCTGAGTGATCTGCAGAACCACGTCCAGAACGTATTAAAACAAGTGCAGGAGTGGAGTGGAAATCAAAGTTTTAAATCTCTGTCAGCAGTCTGTGTTTGGCTTTGTGAACTGAATTGGTTGTGAAACTCTATGTTGATTTTAAAGTGATCCTATTCTGTGGTAAAGCACTATCTCTACTACCAGTGGAAGCAAAATAGTTCTCGTTTGATCGTCAGCTTTGTGCTTTTCTCTTTGTGATCTACTACTGCAGTTTTTCTTTTATTTACTCATGCAGGATGCACTGATCCACCCGACACTCTCTATCCATGGAGTTAAACTAGCTCCAGCAGGCATTAGCACTTGGCTGAATCGATCCAGCTTCTTCATTTATCCAGGCCCTGACGTATGAGAAGTATTGAGCATCTAGCATGAGATTGGCAGCTCCTTCAGGAAATGTCTCTCAGCCTGTAGTGAGGCCACAATGAGTAAATCAATGCGCTTATAGCTCCATGGTGCTTGGACCCACTGAGAGTGATTGTTAGGTTGTCGTTGACTGCTGCCCTTGGACAACATGAGCTGTTGTAAATTGCTAAAAGATATTTCCCTCTTTACCACTAGACTATAATTTCAGCTCAAAAACGCTCAACCTTCAAACACAGAAGACAAAACATGCCTTATTTTTCTAAAATAAAGATGCATGAATTATACCAGGAGAATTAAAAATTGGAATGTTGCAAATAAGTTTGCATCTACACAAAAATAAGGATATTTTTTTAAGTCAGGGAAAGAGAGTTATTAAAAATAATTTTAATGTTGACAGTATAATGACACATCACTTTTTTATAGCTGGGTCACAGAAATTCAGGAAGTCACACAAACTGTAGTATATTATATGGAAGAGGTTCATTTGCCTGCGCTCGTCCATGTTGTTATGATACCATCTTTTGTGGTGAGGGAGGGGCTTGTAGAACCAGCTAGAAACAGGATTTACTTGGAGGATACACAACAAAACGGACCATCATCCGCCAAATGATAGTTTTCCTTTAGTTAAAAACAAAGAGGTAAATCAGTCGAATAAACCCATTAAAGCTGCAGTATAGGTTCTGCCATTTATTTACCTGTCAGTTGGAATGTTAAATAAAGTCTACAACCATTGTGCTACAGAAGCTCTTTGCCATTAATCCTTTCTTGTGTTCAAGGTAAGCTTTGATAAATCTAATACATGAACGCTGAAATTGTTGGCATGCTCGATCTTACAGGAACCTAAGAACGCAGCCAAAGAGGTTTTCCTCATTCAGAACCTGTTTCATGAACCTTGCACTTTTCCAGGCTGCACTGAGACTGAATATCTGGTTTTGCTGTTAATTCAAATAATTCACTGTGGCAAAAACTGACAATGTGGAGACTGAAGGTTTTTGACGCTGGCGACATGCAGGGATTATATCTTATGACACGTGTGGAAAACATTTTAACGATCATAATTTTCCAGGAGACATGGAGGATGGGAACTGATGGAGGCTGTAAACATATTAACAGGGAATCTTAATCCGGTGTAAATTGGTACTGTACATAAAGACACATATTATACACTCATTAATAATCAGATAGTGAGCCAACAGTGATACAAAGAATCGCTAGCCATCACAGTGAACTGTATTAGATGTGTGGTCATATAGGGGGGCGTTTCTATTCTTTAACCTCTATCAAAATATAAAATTATTGTTGCGTTGTAATTATCGATGTTGCAAAGCAAAGACAAATTAAAAAACTGATTATTATTACAGATGTAAATATTGTGTACTGTAGCGTAATAAAAGGGATTTCAGTAACACATTTGACTTCACATAACAAGTGACTGTACAACATTGTTTGCATAAATAAAAACAAATCTCAGTTGTTTGTGAATAACAGATTTTTTTTCATATAAATGTGAAATGAACACTCCAACAGTTTATCAATTATGTGTACGGACAGTATGGTGCACTAAATATACATATTTTGGAAAGAAGTGCTCACAGTTATTTTGAAAGTCTGACAATATAAACAGCTACCAAAACATGACAATCTGCAACATTTGCGCCCTTGTTATATTTATATTGTATGTTTCTGTAAGACTTGGACTTGAGAACACATAAATACTTCTTTGTACGAACAATTCCCACTTCCCACTCAGTGATGACTCCTTGTCCACGGCCGCCTGAAATAATCAACCGCATGAGTAAGACGTGCAGGCAGGCGTGAGCTCCCCTGTCTATTGCTTGGCTGGGAAATCAATGCAACAGTTTTTGTTAGTTCTCAGTATCTGTTTGTCACCTGGGATCAAAAGTGTCGACCACACATTTTCAGATTCCCAGCAGACGGGGACTATTTCACCGTGGATCAAATAATTAGCAAAATGGCAGATGAATATTGTTGTACAGTAGTTTCACATGGTCGGTTATTCAACAACTTGTATATATGTATTTCGATGACCCATTTTTTTGTGTAGCAAAAACAACCTTGACTTGCTTCACAACTCAAAATGAACTCCCAACAATGGACGTATCAGCTCCTACTACTTACATGTTCTGCTTTTATATCAGATACATTAATTAAATGTGAGATTTGGGATCAAAATGCTGCATGCATACACTTATGCAAACAGAGTCTTCACAGAGAAAACAACTTTTATGGGGGGGGAGGGGCTTGATGTAGGACTCATGACTAAGACCAATCACCATTCTAAGACTGGGGCTTCCTCCACAGTAAATTCTAGGTTAATCACTCACATGCTGGTACTGATGAGAGGCACTATTACACCAACACAACACTGGTTCAACACTCTGCAGCTACTTCTCCTATAGTTGTCATGGGAATGCATAGGACGTCTGTTGACAGTGACTTTGTTTCGCTTCAACACAAAACATCTACAGTGACGATACGTTCACACAATTTAACTGGATCTCCAGACGACGATAAGTAAACGTCATCACAGACTGAAATGTCTATATTGTCTTAATGTTCCTGAATAATACTTTTTGAAAGATGTAAGTCTCTTTTTCACCTTTTATGCAAGTCAGTAATTGTCCGAGCCATCACTTGGGCATGGATAACTGGCTATGTTGGTGGTCTTCTTATACTTTCTGAATAACAATAACAATGTTCGTTATCTTTTGAGAGGGCTCTTATTGGCAGCACAGTAACGGTAAGTGTGTGAGGATAATACAGTTAAAAACCATTCTACCATAATGTTATCTAATCCTCATTTAACAGTTTTCTGAACTCATTCACATTCTCACGTCGTACACTGAAGACAACTGGATCTTTTCATTTCAGATAAGTCGATAAAATAAATGTAATTTTGTCTGATTTGATTTATTCAGGTGGTTTTTTTAGGATTAATTTCCACTCTTTAATCGTAATCTGTTACAGCCTATTTCTAAATAGTATTAACAAGGTTAATAAACCTTTTCATGATTCAATACCCAATCAACCGAAGACAACTAGATTTAATACAGTGAACATGAAAGGTTTTTCTCATTTAGACATGACATGATATAATAACAGATTCTTTTTATATCTTAGTGATTATTGACAGCTGCTCAGTAGGTGTTGCATGCCTCATCACTGATATAAATGATACATTTAGCTGTTGTGGTTTGTATTAGCACTTGGATTATATGAATATTGATGACAATATATGAATCACTGTGTCTTCCTGGGGCCCGGTGGTCGCTACCGAGTCCTGTTAGAGATCACTTCACCTCTAGGTGGCATCTGAAATGCACCTCATTACAAGCACAACTGCACAGACAGACAGAAGTCTATGCTGCTGTCTTGCGAACCTGCACTCAGTCAGCAGTTACCGTACTTCACAGACTCCTCTGAAGCCTGATGTTCAAACAGTCCTTCATACCGTCACCTCTGTCTTGCTGTTGGTGACAAAGTATGGTTGGGGGGGCATGTAGCGGGTGGTGTGCAGCTCCTTCTCCACGATGCAGAGTTTGGTTGGGCCGTAGCTGTGTCTCAGTCCCAGCGTGTCCTTGCTGTCCCAGGACGTTAGCACCACTGGGCTGGCCACAGTGCTGGAGCTGTAGCACAGGGACTGGGAGCTGTGGCCCTTGGGGCTTTTGTATTTGTGTTCACTGTGCTTGGAGGACGGCTGTCTGGGTGGGCTGTAAGGATTACTCGGTTCTGGCTCCATATCCATAGCTTCCATAGGAAGGCCGCCCTTGGTGGCCATCTCCATCAGCTGCCGACGGTTGCTGTAGTAGCTGTCGTTGGCTTTCTCTGCTGTCAGATACAAAGAAACAACATAGTAGTTTTGTGTCATTTCTTAATCTCATTAGTCATTGCTAGGGTTGCAAAATTCCGGGAATATTCAAAGGTGGAAACTTTCCATGGGAATTAACGGGAATTAACGGGAATAAACGGGAATATACGGGAATTAACGGGAATAAACGGGAATTAACTGGAAATGTTGTGGGTAATTTATACTAACTGTATTTACCTTGTCATATACAGACATAAATATAAACATTTTGTTGTGTCATAGGCTGATTTGAGCCCTGAGGAAACTTTGGGCACTTGACTATATGCTTCTGCATCGTTGTGTCATTCTTAACATTCTTTGCACAGTATTTGCAAATGTACACAGCCTTTCCTTCTACATTGGATGGGGTGAAATGTCTCCACACATGAGAGAGTGCACGTGGCATTGTTCTGTAGAATAAGATGAGAAAAAAGTTTGTAAAAAAACGCTAATGCAATACCAGAGATATAAATAGTTAGCCAAACAATTGGAATCGTCTGTAAACATATTTTACAATTGATGGATAAATGAATGGAAATAGGCTAGATGAACAGATGAACAATCCTCAATCAGCATGCTAATATATTTTCCCAGTAATATCATGGAAACTTACCTGACTAGTCCTGCACTCTACAGCAGGCCTCAGTAGCCCTGCTGTAGAGTGAAGGATGCTGGGAGTTATCTGTGCATGTGATGGAAGAATGCACAGTGGAGGGTTGAAACTCAACCTGCAGTGTGTGCTGCATTCCATAAATCTTTAAAATAGAGTTTTGAATTATGTTTTTATTGCTCAGCGTTTAATTTGTGTATTTTTTTTTTTTTTTCAAAATTCCCGAGCTAAACTTTCCATGGAAAGTTTCCGGAAATTTACCGGAAACTTTCCGCCCCTTTGCAACCCTAGTCATTGCCAAGTGTCAACAAGACTTGACCCATTATTTCTGAAATGCCATTTTGAATCCTCTAGTTTGGCGGTTTGTCCAGCGTTTTCGTTAGTTGAACAGGAAGTAACAATATGTGGATGAGTGGGTGGGGGGGGACCTGCACCCATCGGACGGTACTAGCTGTCAATCACATTCTATCCATGCCCCAAAATTGGAGCTTGTCCATGATGTCACACAAAAACAAAATGTGTATGTCCCCTTATTTTCCAATAATCAATATTTATATTTAATATTTGAATAGTTATTAATGCTTTGAATTATAGGTAATGTCAATGGTTATTAAGGATTCATGTTTCCCCCCGAATGAGACAAATATGAATGAAATTACAACAAAAGCTATTCACTGTGAACACATTGTCATCACTCTGATGCATAGTAATGTTCTTGAGAATGCTGATTGTGTTGTGGTGGCTTCACACTGTCTAATACAGGTAGTCACTAAATGTTTAAATGGAGGCTATATTTGTCACAATGTCCATTCCCATGAGCCATTAGGGAAGATTCAATTTGTGCCAATTAGGTATAATAAGTACAGTGTGTGTTTGTGGTCATTTGTTGTTTGTATGAAATTATTTTATTATATCACTGGCTTAGATTTGTGCCTGTAGACCACAGCAAAATATATATTTTCTTTATGTCCTTCCATACCAACATGTCAGACCCCCATCAACAGCAGGGTGTGTGTGCAGCTTCATGGTACAGAGTGAATAATGTGATGAGCAGCAACATGTTTCACAGCAGCTACTTCAGCAAACCCGTCCGTTCAGGTAGATTAGTCCATGTGACACAAGCACGACAGAGGCTCACATGGCTCACGGTGCCTCCACCACCACGCCCCAACTCATTTGTGTTTTGATTGCTCCTGATTGTCTCCTGTCCCCAGTCTCATTAGCTAAGATTTGCTCTATTTTTATTTTCCCTAATGATCAGTTTGTTTGACGGCACTTCAGTGGATCAGCAGCATCGAAGCTTCAGCTGCTACAGTGAATCACGAAGGGATTGAGCGGTTTTCTTGCGATTGGACTTAAAGTACACACATCCAGATAATCCATCATTCCTTCTGAGGCCGGGTCTGTCGGTTGCAGCGAATTGATTCAGGTACAATCTATAAATCTACAATCTCTGGTCTTAGCAATGTTCAGTAGTGCTTGCAGTGCGTTTAAAGGAAGAAACAAAAAGATTAAAACAATGTAAGATGAGCAGAGGAAATAGAACATTAAACTAGAATTATTTTGCCCCTGCCCTTTGCCCTTGGGTATTTTTCCTTTACATATTTTTGCATAACAAATATGTGTGGATTTTTCATGTTTTTCTTTCCAAGATCATAGATGATATGAAACATTATTTAGCACCACCTTCCTTTGTGGAACTATTTTGGCATTTCCTTTTATTCCTTGTCTGAAATGCAGCTCGTCCAGGCAACGGCTGCAGACTTTCCAAAATTAGTACATGAGAAGAACAACAAACTCGGTTCTATAAATACACTTTGTTCCCCTCTCTCTGTTTGCGTTGATGGACTGTGGATTAACTGACATGGATTTCTGTTAGCCAGAGATTTAATGGTGATTTAAACCATTTTTATTTTTAACAACACGTATGGTGTTTAAAGTTTATCAACAACCGTCAGTAGTCCGGTTGTGACACCCATCTTTTTCAAAATGTAAGTCTGGCACGTTCCCTAACAAAGCCGAACTAAGTCTAACAAAGGCTAACAAAGCCAGGTTGAGTTAGCCTGGCAGCCGATATTTTGTTGACACGCTGGAAAAGGTGGACCAATTACAACAGATGGGGCCAGCTGGCCAATGGGAGCAGGCTTTATCAGTAGGGGGCATTAAAGAGACAGGAGCTGAAACCAAGTGTTTGAGACAGAGGCTGAAAGAAGGACCAGCAGCACTGGACAGTATGAGTAAAGTGGTGTGTTTTCTGAACATTAGGTGCATATAAACCATTTCATGTAATAAACCAAATTAATATTATGAACCTAAATATGAGGATAATGTCTCATTTATAATTGTTTTTACTGTTGAGACAAGCACTTTCTTCAAGCTTTGCAGATTAATTTTCTGCCTTATGAAATTTATAAATCTTCCCCCATGATCACTTAGATTATTGTCTTTCCGGTTCACTCAATTACACCCTGACACTCCATCTTATAAGATGCAGGGAAGCCCTGATTAATTATGCAAGTTTTATTTGGATGTAATGAACTCACTAATCAGATGAAATGATGAACGCTAACAGCTTCCTCATCATTAAGGTTCACCGGGATGTGAGCAGCTTCTTACCCACAGCCTTGAGCGTGGCGTACTTGTTGAGATCCTTGACAGGCTTCTGTTGTTCATAGGGGCTGGCGACCGGTCCCACTGCCGGGTAAGGCTGCGCTATCAGAGTCGACGTTTTGACAATGTTGTTCAGCTGGCTGCTATCTGAATGAGGGAAAACACAAGTTGTTAATGTAGAAATGCAGACACTGTTGTTAAGTGCAAGCATGTGAATAAGCAATTAATCATTTTTGACATTTAGGTATAAAAAAAAGGTAACAGAATCCCTATTATCATGGAGGTAGTAAGTGCAAATATTACACACTTTTTTTTATGAAATATTCATATAAATTAATATAGTTGAATTTAAGATCGTTCTCTTCTAAGTGAATGTGTGTAGAATTTCCAGGATGTCGATCATTTTGACATGTGAATATTCAATATTGTTCATTCTAACTTGATAGTGTCACTTTCCCTCAAGTAGGTTTTCTGTGGGCACCCAGCTGGAGAGTCATGACTGCTCTTTGTAAAACTGTACTTATCCTACAGTAGACATCTGGTAAATTAAGGGGTGCACAGCAAAGAGACTGGCCCCCTGCCTACTGGCATGACAGAGCCAACAGATGTTCAGAGTGTCTTCACTGCGTTTAGATTGGAGGAGATTAGAGGAGCAGTCGAATTCACAGGCGGCGGTTTGAAGACTGGTTAGAATAGAATCTGTGCATAGTAGAAGTAAAGATTAATGTCCAATATTTTGCTGCTCTCCCATCGTCTAGATCTTTTCTTCTAATTCTTAATTTCCCTATATGGCTCCAATAAAGCTGTGATTTAACCCATTTTTTATTAAAAAAGGCCTGATTTTAACCTAGATATTTCCTCTAGTTCTGGGCCGTTTAGTTCTAATATTTGTGCAACTGAAGGAATTTGACTGGACTTCAACCGCTGGAATTTTTCAATGCAAACTTGTACTGGGTGTGTTTAAAATGTGTAAAAACGTTTCTAAATACATGCAGCTAGATGTCAACATGTTTGACGTGATGGCTATTTTAAATGTCTTGATGTTGTAAATCTCTTATTTGTCATGATCCTATATTACTCTCCTTTAACTGGCTCAGAGCAGGTGCCGTATTGATCACCATTGGAGTCATCTTCCCACTCCCGTTGTTAATGGTTGAAGTTTACAAACTTTGGGAGTCCTCTAGTCCTAGTTCCAGAAAGTGTCCGATAAAAACAGATCATTAATACAGAAAATAGGGTAATTAGGCTCTTATTCCCCACTGGTCAGCAGGAGATCTTGTTTCTGTGCTAATTAATTTAGGAAAGACTAGAATTATCGATGCTGTCCCATGAAATGATGGAGTGGTGGACTCCGACCAGTCTTTCAGCTCACCACACCTCGACGAGTGGGCAGCGTAATGATTGAGATCAGATTTGCACTTCAGCTAAGGTAGCAAAGGGTTTGACGGTGCCACTGTGTTCTCTTTAAGATCAGGATTTCTTTATAACAAGCTCCGGTGTTATCCGGTTTTATTAAAAGCCTTATCAAAAAGCTGTAGTCGGTGAAGAAAGAAAGCGCAGCACTTTCAAGTGTACAGATAACTTATGAAACTAGGTGATGAAGTGTTCTTCAAAAAAAACTCATTAAATCCTTTAAATCTGTAAAATAAACTAGTTCAATTAGTTTCATACAAACGTGAAGCAGAATAGTTGCTGACCATTTAATGTACATGTATTTACAGTTTGTGTCATAGCTGGAGCTGATGCTGATTTACTAACAAAATCAATCAAATCCTCCAAAACCTGTCTGGTTCAAATCGTATGTGTGTAACCTCGTGTGGTTTCTTCCTGAGCTTGTTGACCTGTTTCAGTTTCATACTCGTCACTGCAAGTGGGCCACAGAGTCTCATTCAGTGTGGTCTCATTTAACTCTGAAAGTCAAATGAGATCTTCTTCTGCTTCCATGGACACAGTGACACACTATAAATATTGTCTGTTTAAAACAACACTAACAAGAACACAGATCAAATGAATCCCCATGCAGTTCATTGTCGAATGATCTCAATCGAATACGGAAAACTATTTTGATATCTTTGTTATTCGAGCCACCCATCGGGAGTCTGAGGGTTCGACTCAAGGTCGAACTCAGGGTATCCCCTTTAAAATTAGAAGCCACTCACTTTTTTGTATCCTAACTTTTGTTATTTTTCAGCTTGTCTCCTGAATCCCAAATATTCTTTGGAAACACTATAGTCTTATATGTGAATAGCTTCCGTGCAGTTAATAAGCCCAAGTCCTGTTTTTGTTAACATCTGTTGCAACTTAGCTTTTGTCAGGGTGCCAAAATAAGTGTGAACTGATGTATGTAGTTGTTTGTCTCTCTTTAATGTTCGTCTGACTTTGTGTTGACTCTAGTGTTACTTGCGCTTGTGCTGTTGTGACTGTCAAAGTCACAGCTTTTATGTCAGCCGCTGGAAGTAAGTAGGCCACTTCTCGAGACTCGTAAGGTTAAAGAATCCATGGTTATCTGCGGGAAATAAGCGAGTGAACACTCCAGACACAGACACGTCCCTGAAACTCATAAAAGATTTAAGAGAGTATTTTGGGAGCTGTTTGCCCTGAAATAAATGGTACAAGGAGAAGGGCGCTCTTATTTACAGACAGCCTACTTTCAAGTTAGTGATGACAATATTCCATTCTCTCGGCGTCAATATCTTGTCATCTGTCAGTCTCCTGCAACCCTTAACAGCCAAAAATATATCTATATTGTGCTTACATAATCACTGATGATATATACAAATATATATATATATAAATGTATGAGTAAAGTATTTGATCAAACAGTTCTTTTAATTCAGACACACAATTTAACCTTGTTAATTTTTTAGGCAAGAATAATCTACTTGGTGTCAAACGTTTTATGTTTGTTTGCGTCTTTTGAGATGCATATAACTATATACTGAAAATAGAATTGATTGTTTCAGGGTTTATGGTATGATGAGGCAAAAATACTTCTTTGTTGACATGATTAAGTTGGATAGTTATTCGTGCTGTTTTAAATGATGGAAACAAGTTTAATGTTCGTGTCATCACTACTGTAAATATAGGTCATAGCGCAAAACATTGGAGAGGTAAAAATATTTACAATATATACAATATCTGAAAGAGAACAATGCAGCTGCCTGTTTAAAGCACTTTGAAGAGTTAATAAACTATTACTTTATGTAAAATTAACATTGTAAAGAGCAAGAGTAGGGCACTCATAATGTTGTGGAAATTTATATTTTTCACATTATTACAATTATTTTAAGGTGACAGTAAGACTACATTTTTCTATCAGTCGAACTAAGAGTAAAGACTGGAGATGAACGGCTCAAATTGTAAAGAAAGAGGGAAACTGTAACTATCATGAACAAGATAGTGGGACAGACACGGATATTCCTTCAAATTTGGCTCGGACTTTTACTTGGACACAAAGATGAATTGACGAGATGCTCAGGGGGTTGAAGGTGACTGTGATCCCACATTTTTTTATGTCTCATGACCAGAACATCTCTAGTTTACCTTGAGGAGATTTCTTCAAATTTGGCAGAAGCATTTCCTTGGACTCAGGGATGAGCTGGATTTTGGTGGTTAAAGGTCACTGTGAGCCCCCAACACACTGTTTTGACCAAAACTCAAGAATTTATCTGCATATTATTTAAAAAATTAAAATGTTTTCACCTATGAGTCTGACTCTGGACAGATATTAATGTAAAGTGCGACTTGACAGGTTGGCAGAGTTGTATTATCCTGAGATGCTGATTCTCGAGCTTTATTAAAGATAGTTGTGATTTCTCTGTTGAAAAAATCTTTTTAAAAATGGTATATCTCTACATTTCATTTGCAAACGGCCCACTGTCATTTATCAATATGGTGAAAATTAAATATAAACAAACTGCACATGGAGCATGGCCACTTTCAGAAACTGTTAAGGATGAAACCAAAACAGTTCATGTGTCTACGTCCAAACTTTTTTTATCTCTCGTTGATGCAAGTCTGTAATTACTTCCTTAAGGGTTGTTAGACTCTGTAAAGGTTCAGAGTGAAGTATCTGGCAGGTGGAAAAGAAATCCATAGGTATAGACTCTACATTTGGTAGCAGTTGCTGTCACAGGGAATGCAGCTGAAATACTTTTCTGTCTGGCAGCGAGGAAATGGACTGTCATGGCCCAGTGGAGTGTTGGCAGTGAGCGGAGACTTTGTTCTCCCTGGCTGACTGCCTGGAGTAAAAAGAGGCCACACTTCACAATTGCCCCATATACGCACATTGCCAGCAGGACATGGACATGATAGTGCTGCTGGCCAAAGAAACCCTGATCGCAAAATGTGTATTAGTGGGGTCTTAAGGAGAACGAGAGCTCGTAGCCCAGTTCAACAGATTTTTTGTTATCTTTGACAGGCAACAGATGAGGACCAGGGTCTCCCTCCGCAGCATTTCAATCACTGCTTTGCACCAGTATCTGTAATAAGCTGTGATGATTATAGCCGGGGCAAAGTCACACCTGCCACTAGGAAGCCCAGCTGGAGAGGACGAGTACAGGGTGGATCCGTCATGTGGCGAAAAACATCACCTAACCTCTTGTAACCTGGAGAGGATCGCTGTCAGGAAAACAAAAGCCGTCCCCGCGCTGTTGCCAGGTGAGTTAGACAGAATCCCTTTCCGCAGCCTCCACACTGTGCCCTACATCTCACTGTCCAAGGCCACAATGTATAAGAGAAGCTCCCATCGCTCAGCGTCAGTGTTTTCTTCAACAAATTAACTAACATAGTCTTGAATGAATAGAATTAGACTGAAAAGGTGCTTGTCTGGAGTGTACCAGTGCATAAGTATGTTTGTCTTAGTGACTTAATTTGGAGCCACATTCTGGGCAGTTGTGATGTTGGTGTGGAGCTGCGGGAGCGAGGTCTCACCTGCTCGACCAATTGCAAATCAGTCTCAGCTGTCAATCTTGACGCTTACCCCTGTTTTTATAGAAATAGCATCATTTTGTGTGATAAGAACTACCTAAAATGTCAAATCTAGACAGATGTTCTTTGACTTTTTGGTTTTGGCCCATGTCCCATATGTGAACATGGAGGAGCCATAACTGGCCCTTTTTAAATTCAGTCTCACTTCTTTTTTTTACAAAAGTGTCTTGAACTAATGTGTAATTAGCAAGTTAATTCAACAATGCATCAATTTATTAAATTGTGCTTCTCTGAATGTCAAACAGCAGCTGATAGAAAAGTATAATACTTCACATATTGCACTAAAGAAGGCAAACAGTATATTTTCCATCACATTCAGTCCTATGTGTCAGTGTGTTGGCTGGTTTTTAAGGAACTGATAATTATTCTGTGAGGAAGCAAGGTAAGATGAGAGCGGTCTGATTTTAGAATGATTAATTATTATCATGTCAGCACTGACACCTCACCTCAGCGGATATTTGGGGAGTAAAAAAAGTCAGCTCAGATAAAATGAAAAAAATCTAGCTCTTAAAATAGAATACCTTCCTTATTGAGGTTTTTTTTAAGCGGAATCAAACACTTGTCTTACTTGTAACATTTAGTGAGATGCAGAAATACAAACACAACTTTTTAAGGTGACACAAACAGAGTGCGTGTTAAAAGACCAGGAACAAGTTCAACAGCAGGAACAAGACCCAACAGTGCAAGTGTCTTGTCTTTAAATGAGGTGTGTGATTTCATAACCTTTCTATAATAATAGTGATAACACTGTACATTCCAGAGCTGGGCAATAAAACAGTATCAATAACTATCACAATGTAACATATATATATCATTAGTAATAGTTCAATATATGTATATATATACATGAGGCTTCTGCGTTGTGCAAACACAGTGAGGAGGTAGAACGCTTAAATGATTGACCTCAGATTTGTAAAATGTTTTAAGTGTCATTTTCTGTGAGAGTAAGAGTTCAAAAATCACAAACTCTACTCAGGAGCAGAATTCTATAACATTAAAAGAAAATAATATTGCTACATTAACCATGATACTTGTCAATACCGACTTATATCATATTTGCTTCTGCTGGACTGAACAATTTTTTGCATTATAACATTGTGGAGAAGGTTCAGCCTTGGGTTGAAAAGGAATTTATTGATTCGTCTGTCTTTTGGAGGGCTTATTTCCTCGAATTCTAATAGACATGTGCATTTTGATCGGTTATCACCAAAGGCTGCCTATTGAAAGGGCTCACATATTTGTGCAACGTTGCAACCCATGATTACTCCAGGTGGTTTCTTTAATTACAGAATTGCGTAAGTCGCCTGCTGTTTTCATATAAGGTTGTGATACGAACATGCAGAGGTGTGGTCTCTCACAGAACATGATAATCCCTGATATTTACTTGCATCTGCCTGAGATCAAACATCCTGGGAAGCAGCTGCCTAAAGGAAGATCAGGGCGGGACTTATTGTCATTTCACGCTGCAACTGGATCACAAAGACCTAACCTGCCTTAATTAATAATGGATTCCTTTTGCTTCTTAGCCTTACTGTACAGTATGTGATATGTCATTATTTATCCTGATAAGTATCAGGAGACTTAATTCACACCTAAGCCGAAGAATTCCCTTTTCCTAAATTATTAATTATGACACAAAAATGTTGCTTGACTGTAAAAAAACACATTTTTTCTAAATATGAAATGCAGGAGAGAGGCAGAGAGAGCTTCATTGACAGAGCTGTCAAGGCAGGTTTAGCATTAATAAGAACTTTTCTGTCTGTGCAACTGTGTGGGTGTGTGTAGGCGTTAATGCTGATGAATGAGAGAATGAGGGTGTCTAACACTGTTACATACAGTAAGAACTGGCGAAGAAAGGGAGCTCCACGCTGTCGGTGGTAATTAGTGTGTATTTTAAGTGATTGCTGGGGGCATGACTAATTACTTCACCAGCCTGCCGATTTTTGGACGGCTTCTTTATTATCTTCTTTCACCACTTCCGGTTCCAGAGCTAATTCAGGACGTGCAAGCGAATGTGTAAGAAGAATATTAGGTTTATATTTGGTGTTAAAAAAACTAAGAATATATGAGTGGGATTTACGTCAGCATAGTTAGTGAAAGCAGATGGCAGCAGCTATGTAGATATACAGGTGTGCACAAGGTATTTAAACTGCTCCCTCATGTGAATGTGGGTTAGGTGTTTATCAGACGTTAATAATACTTACGGAGACTGTTAACTGTGACTCTGGTTTGTATGTTCTCGTAGAGATGGCTGAGTCCGATGTCGTCCGTGTGTTCTGAGGCCGGGTGGCGGATCACGTGCGCAAGAGACCTAGAAAGATGACAAAAATCCCAGTGAGGGAAACAGTGCACTCCAGGTTTTGCGAACATTATGTTGTTTGTCAGTGACTTGAGAAATGAAGCATGATTATTTTTAAAGTGCCTGGTTGAGGTTGGGGAAGGAGCTCCTGTGGTGAATAGGAGACCAGTTTGGCTGTCTGTAGTAGAAGGGACTCTCAGCAGTCCATGGTTAAAAGGGGCACTCCCGCAATTTAGTATTGCACCTCTATAAATTCGGTAAATCAGTTAATAGAGTTTTTCTCCTTAGTATGGATCAAAGTCCATCAACCCTGGATCTTGCATTCCTCATAGTTTCTTCAGACCCTCCTGCAGCATAAAGCCCTCATCTTTCATCATCCACGTCCCAAGTTTGTAACACAGGCTTTCTGTAAGAAAAATGTGTCAATCCTAAATTACGTCATTCCAACAGGGCGGCGATGTCCCAACTGAACACGCCTCAAAGAAAATTATGATCGAAGCATTTGGCCATGATTGGCAACTAAATAAATTGGTAGCACACAGGCAACATGTTAGAATCTCCAGATTGGTTTGGATTTTTACAAGTCTAAAAAAATCCATTGGTTGTCCATCCCCTTTGGTAACATAGCCAAGGTGGCAACTGTTGAGAGTGGGAAGTGTCCATTGTTTCAACTTTTTGGGGAATTGTTTTTAACTGAATTATCAGGCATATGATGGCATATGACAGGTATAGGCTGTACATGGAAATCTTGCAGATAATTAATGATTTAGTGAAAAGTGCAAATCAGAATCTGTGACACAGGTGACACAGTGCTTGTTTTCGATTGTTACATGTAGTAAATAAATTGACATATCATTAACCCAAACTAGAATTTATTCGTGTTGGTGTTAAACGTGGTCACTTTCTTTGTTACATATATTCGGACAAAAAAAATGACAGTTTTAATTTGAGGAGAGGCATATGTGCCGTGTATAGCACAAGTTGCACAACATCAGTGAAAAATGTCAACAGATTTTTGGGGTCAAAGCATAAAAAATACACTTTTTCCTTAAACTCACAACTGTAACGCCAACTGCTGTGCAGGCAGGACACACAATAAGCTGAGTCTTTCTCTGAAGAGTGGTGCGTTCTGAATCTTTCTCCCTTGGCTAAAATCTGGATATTGCTGTAAAAAATGTGCTGTGTGAGTGAAGCTGAACTTTATAGCTTTACGCACCTTTTTTAATAAATTCACTTTTTTCTTTGTGACTTGTATATTGATAAAATTCTTATTGTCTCTTTTCCCACAAGTGAATTATGTTATCGCATGGCTCTGATTGGCATATATTGGTTAATTCAACTTTTGTTCTTTTTAGATGTTTCTTTCACACTAGCTGTAGAACAAAACTAAGTAATTATTTAGGAAATGCTACAAAGGTGCATCAAAAAGCTGCTCTGCAATGTGAATACTACAAAAAGAGATGTTCTGCACTAACATTGTTGTATGATAAGCAAAAATAACATTATCTATGTCTTTGGCAGAAAAGGCTTCAGAGGATGAAGACTTACTGTTTGCATTCTGTGTTATTTCTTTTAATTACTCAACTCCTTTTCTTTTTATGATGTGTTCTTATTTAGTATAAAACTAAAACTATGAGAGTTTTTTAATATATTTTATGGTAAATACCCTCAAACCTGAATTGGTGGAACATTCCGACCTACCTGGACATGTTCTCTCCGTGCGGCCGGTGCGTCTTCTCCAGCCCGAGCTTGGTGAAGATCCCTATCAGTGCCATGATGGCCACGACCCCGCAGATGACATACACGATGAGGTTGGTCTTATCCTTGGCGGACTCCAGCGCCACGTCCACTTTGGGCGGAGGTTTTCCCGTCATCATCCACGGCGGGGTGTCGTAGTTCTTACAGGTGGTCTGGTCCAGCCTGGAGCTCCTGAACGCGCAGCAGAACCTGAAGCCACAGGTTCCGCAGCAGTACAGGTAGCTGCCGGTCATGCACACGAACGGAGGGTCCCACTGGCCCATCACGTCGTAGTAGCCCCGGCACTTGTCCTCCACCGGCGGGCTCTCCGTCACCGCGCGGTCCGCTTCCTTGGACTCGTTGAACGCGGTCATGATCATGAAGTCCTCGCTGTCGCACACCATCACTTTCACCAGAAAGTAGCCGAGCAGCAGCTCCGTGCCCCGCATCGTGGCTCACTCTTCACTCCGCTGCTCATAAGCCCGGCAGCATCCTCCGAGGAGACGAGCCACAGCCATGCGTAAAGGTGCCGAGGCTGATCCCAACTTCCATGCGTAAAAGCGCACCGAGCGCCCCGGTACTCTCTCTCTCTCCTTGGTACTAAAATGATGGTGTTCAAGATTGTTGCGCAAAAAGTAAATCAGGCACTTTCCAAATTAAGAGAATTCAGAGTGGTGAATAGTTGGAGAAGGGTGGCATCACAGAAGCGTCGCCTGTGGCTGTGCTGAAGGTTGTCAGACACCTCTGGGGCTGCTTCACTCCACAGAGCCAGGTGGAGGGAGAGAGAGAGAGAGAGAGAGAGGGAGAGAGAGAGCAGGAGGAGGACAACACAAAGTGAAACACACCCCGATGAGTGAGTGAATCAGGGGGAGAGAGAGAGCCAATGAGAGAGAGAGAGAGTGAATGTCTGGTGCAACAGCTCTAATTACAACCCTTACACACTTGTTTTTTTTAAAGATTTTATTTTTTCACAACATATATACATGTATTATACTGTACAATAAGAACTTTAATTCCAGATCCTCATAAAAAAAAACTAAAAAAAAATAACAAACCATTATTTGAAATTAAATTCTCTGAAAATGCTCTGACACAATAATCTGTAAGTAACCTACATCTATAACACTAATGTGGTCCAGTGGATTCAATGACCTTTAACAACATTGACTTTTTCCCACTTCAGGATGAACGATGCTTCGTTTTACAGATATAAACTCTTTTGCAAAGCATCAATTGAAAGTAATAATAACATTTTTAAGGAAAAAACAAAAACAAAAAAGAAAGATTTGTGGTTTCAAAACAATTATACCAGCAGCATTCTTTGGAGCTGTACTAAAGCTGGCTCAACCCTTACACACTTGTGATCAGTAAAGATCTGTAAAGATCTGTAAAGATCCAAATCATCTCGCCACCAAAACTCAAAACGACAGTCAACAACGAACTGACTGACTTATAAACATGCACATAAGGTGTTATATATTCCGAGAAATACAGATAGAGAAGATTTCCTCAAGGTCAACATCATGTCTAACTATGGCATTTTGATTCAGTGCAATGTATATTGAAGTATTCTTTTTATCAAGGTCAAACAAACAAATGATAAATAGATATAATAAATATCTACTAAATTAAATGCTCTTTACTCATCGTCAAGCAAACAATAAATGACACAGAAAGCTTCTTTTTAAATCTGCATCTTAAGAAAGGGCCTTATTTTAGGAAAAATTTAGTTTCTCGTTTCTTCTTTTTGGTAACTCATTTTCAATTAACGGTCTCAATCAACTTTCCAAAAAATGTCAACACTGGGTCTTTTTCTTGAGGCTAAAAGATGAACATACAAACACACAGAGTTCAAGTAGATGAACAGAGCCTTACATCACCAAAGCGATATGCAAGAAAACCATATAAATAAATGATTGTCTACTCAAACGAGAGAACAGTTCTAGAAATGTAATATTTGTAAGTATTTAATAGGATCAAATCAAACAGAGGCCTCCAGAATACAAGCACAAAATGCATCATTACTTGGTGCTGCTGAAAGGACAATGACTCACACCCACTGGTCGTTGTAACATAACAAACATTCTATTATTCAGGAGGGTTATCAGTCTGATTCGAGTACATGACGCACAAGTGATGGAGCTACCGAAAGACACTGACTCTAAAAATCCAGCTTGATTACCAAGACTGCTGTTTTAGATTTTGTTTGCAAGGTTTTGATTAATCTGACACTTCATCACCATACTCCAGTGTTCGTTCCACGCAACAGACACTGTCCTATACCCTCAGCTATAAATTACAGATCGTATACAAACAGTGACAGATGATGAAGGGGGCCTTGACGAGCATTGATCTGAAAAAAGCTTGTTGGTAATTTATTTTTAGAGAAAACCTTTTCATCTAAAATTATGATCAGTGGAACGGAGGCTTACCATCTTCCACTCGAGACATCTCACTCCTCTTTGTTTGATGTGGAACCATCTCGGCCATAAGAGGCAAGTTTTATTTACAATTGGCCGTCAGGGGAGGATTCACTTGTCTCGTCTTGATGCATCTTTGAAGTTCCCCTATAAATAGTACACGCTGTCCCCAGGGAGGAAACTTTAAAGTAAAAGCACTAAAGCTTTATTAGGAGCAGATAATCACCAGCCGGTGACATTTCATTTAAGCTTTCCGGTGTCAAGCGTGAAATAGTGATGGACTGCAAGTGAAACGAACACTCCTCGATCTCATAACAGTCAGTGATATTGATAACACTGCTGCTATTTGATGTTATTATTCCTCCGTTTTGATGGCTTCATTATGTTGACAATATTCTTTTATACATCTCAGAGACAAACAACAAATAGTGCTGTGAAAGAAGTCAGTTATCTTTTATTTTCAGATTCAGAACAAGATCATGAATAAGCAAAAGCAAAAACCGACTTTATTTTCATCTCAGGATGTCCTAAATGATTACAGACACTATTAGTTTGTTCTGAGTCTTTAGCTTTTAGTGTCTCTTCTGTACTTACTGTTTTGTGAGTTTTTTTTATTTCACATTAAACATGGGTAAATGATGATAATGTATACAAATGACAAAGTTAAAGTACGATATCTGTTAAGGTCATGTTCTTGAAACGGGAACAAGCCATACATTTCTGCAAGATTGCTCCAAGACGACATTAATCAAATAGCTCCAAGCTTAAATTTCAACATTTTGTGGACCATGACAGCTGCCTGACACTTGCAGGTACATCTTAGTCAAAGGTTTGGTGGAACAAGTCGTTCTGACTGAGCCATTCTTCGGGTGGGAGCAGGTGGGCAGGCGAGAGTGTTGTAAATCTGCTCAGACAGGGAGAGGGCCTAATGAAATGCTCGCACAGTGGGGAGTTTTAATGTAATCCCTCTCTGGTACATTTGAGTAATGCAACTGTTCCATGGATTGGCTCACGCCTGAGAGAAAACATAAGGAGCGGCCTGTTGCTTGTGGGCTGGAGAGGGCGGAAACCATGTTATCAGTGTCTTAGAATAACTTTGTTTTTAACATTGCAAATATGAGCCTATTTGAAAGTATGGAAGTAAGAATTATTCAAATGCTACTGTACATAAAATAAACGTAGATACTTTTACAGGCTTATGTGTCACTACTAGGGTTGCAAAGGGGCACAGATAACTCCCAGCATGCTTCACTCTACAGCAGGGCTATTGAGGCCTGCTGTAGAGTGCAGGACTAGTCAGGTAAGTTTCCATGATATTACTGGGGAAAATATATTAGCATGCTGATTGAGGATTGTTCATCTGTTCATCTAGCCTATTTCCATTCATTTATCCATCAATTGTAAAATATGTTTACAGACGATTCCAATTGTTTGGCTAACTATTTATATCTCTGGCATTGCATTAGTGTTTTTTTACAAACTTTTTTCTCATCTTATTCTACAGAACAATGCCACGTGCACTCTCTCATGTGTGGACACATTTCACCTCATCCAATGTAGAAGGAAAGGCTGTGTACATTTGCAAATACTGTGCAAAGACCTATGTTAAGAATGACACAACGATGCAGAAGCATATAGTCAAGTGCCCAGAGTTTCCTCAGGGCTCAAATCAGCATATGACAAAACAAAATGTTTATATTTATGTCTGTATATGACAAGGTAAATACAGTTAGTATAAATTACCCACAATATTTCCCGTTAATTCCCGTATATTCCCGTTTATTCCCGTTAATTCCCATGGAAAGTTTCCAACTTTGAATATTCCCGGAATTTTGCAACCCTAGTCACTACTAGTGCCATTATAACGACCACTCTGATACTTGAATGCACCAGTTACTGCTCCTTATCTCTTCTCCCCATCTCTCTCTTTTCTCTCTCCTTCTTCCAACCCACCTCCCCTCTCTCCCCCACCCTGAGTCTCTTGGAGCTATTACATATAATATCATGGGAGCGGTGCAGGGGTGCAATTGTCATCACAGATACTTGGTTCGAATCCCAGTTGGGCTTGGGTCTGTCTAAGTGTGTGTCCCGCTTCTTGGCCAACGTCAGCTTGGGTTAGCTCCAGCCCCCTTGAGACTCTTAAAAAAGATAAGCAGCATTGATGATGGATGGATGGATGGATGGCAAGGTCTCGACCTCACTACCGAAAGTGACTAAAGTGATAATGTATGTTGTGATTTGTCATCATTGGAATAAAATTGAATTGAAGGCTTGATAAATATAGTTTTTTAACATGGCTTAAAATAAGGCATTTTTTCTCCATTGTATTCTTCCAGCAGGTAGCCCCATACAACTTGAATAAACTTTCAATTATACATGGAGTCAAAGGTCTGTCAGTTAGAATATTGCAGCGCCGAAATTGCAAAAGAAATGTGCGATGAATAGCTTTAGCATTTAAACCCAGTGTCAACAGCTCGGTGATGACTCGCTTAAGTGGTTTTGAAGTTAAGTATCTTAAAGGTTGAGGAAGATTTAACTTTCCTGTGGCAAAGGTTTTTTCCAGTCCATTCTCGTCGACTCATCACGGCTCTATATCCATCTGATCTTTTTAAGTGGATACTTAATGTCACTTAACATCACTGTGTTGAACAGGTTGAAGGGTCTTATTTACAATTTAAAAAATATACTTATTAATACAACATTTTGACTGGAGTATACTAAAACATTACAAAACAAATCCTTATACCCAGGAAATGATTTAGAATGATTTTCTGTTAACCAGCCACAGTGAATTACCATAAAAATCAAGTCGATATTGTTAACTTCTAAAATGAAGATTGTACATTGTGTGTGCTGTTGTCATTGTGTAGTGCCATGACAAAACAAGACATTTTGAGTGTTTCAACACACAGCGATTATTTCCCTGAGGAAGGCGTGATATTATCCCCCTGTCTTTTCACTGCTGCATTATTCTTTATTGTTCCCATGTTTAAAGAAGCAGGAAGCAACTTCATGGCAAAATGCTGTTCTGTCACAGTTAGTCATTTTCTGGTGAGAGGGACCCATGTTTTTGTAACAACAGTAAAATGTTCTCAGCTACCTTTCAACAAAGATTCTCTGTAAAAAGGTTGCGGGACCAGTATGCAGCAGTAGGTGTCATGTGACCCCGGCGTTATGGCCTCTGCTCACAGCTGTATGACTTATTCATGCCGGCGTGGCTTGAAGCTTTCCGCTTCAAAGTGAGACACACAAACAAATGTACGTGACCTTCTGATTTGACTCCCTCAACTCAGGGATTTCTTTTCATCTCCAGATTCTCTTGCTGCTGGATGAACTACTCATTGTTCTAATATGAGGCAGCACAGAGAGAAGATGCTGGGACTGATTAATACTGTGGTGTACGATTTCTTAATTTGGTCTAATTTATTTAAATGGTACCCAGTGGTGTTTTTTAACTTCCGGTATCCCAGTGATATTTTGTATCATTGCACAAGCGTGAGCACACGGGAGAAGTAACATGCAAAGAAACGTATGTGCAAATTCAGTGAAGAAAACTGTAAGCGTCAATAGATAAATAGATGAATTGTTAATTAAAAGCATCGGAGGAGCGATGCATATACCCTGCGTGCACGCTGTATACATCCCAATCAGGCATCATCTTTAGTGTGTCTCTCTAGCTCTATTATTTGTTGACTCAATGTTTTTCGTAGCATCTTTTTGGTGACTGTGACCTTTCACCAATCAGTTCCAAACGTTAATCATCTGAAGAAACCCTCCCAAGTTATATTCTAACCACGTTAGGTGAAAGTAGGTCCATTTGCTGTTGAGTTATTTTGTTCACATACATACAGACACAAACTGGGGCTAAAACAACTCTGTTTCCAGCTAAACCAGCGCAGAGGGAGACAACAGGTTATTCCATCACAAAGGAAATGCATTCAGTTTGTCTGAATAGAAATCAGTTAAAAGGAAACGGAACAAAAAACAGATTTGGATTGACTGTACTGAGGCTTTTCAAAAGGTATTGAGTAACAACATAAGACATGTGAAGAGACAGCTCAATTATTGCAGAGACTTGAGCTGTTTAAAAACAAAATTCAGCAACCGCCAGAAAGGCTCATTCACTTTAAGCCATTGTTGGGAATGATATCAGTATTTATCTAATGAGACAATCACACTAAACAGTAAATGCACAGTGTTACTCTGAATAAAGTCGTTGGGTTTTTAAAACTAGCTTATCCTCCATTGTGATTCCTGAAAGATTCTGTGATGCTGAACAAATAAAATGTCTTGGCCTCCTTCCTCCTCAGGTGAGCAGGTTCTGACGACTGTTGATGAATTCTCACTTCATCAAAAAGCCGTAAGCGTTCAAATTTGGCTTTTGGATCCAGAGTGAGCCTTGTTACGCAGTCAGTCATTTATCTATATGTTATAAGAATCACTAGAGGATACCGGAGGGAAAAACCGCAACCTAATGAGTGTGTCTAAAATTTGAAGGGTTCACCATGAAGTGCAGCTGACGGCGCCCGACTGTATGAGCTGTCAAGGGGTCATGGCACCAACAAATCAACCTTTAAAACCAAAGCCAAGTGTCCCACAGTGTGATTCCTCTATTCAGGTGTGAGGACAGTGAAAGATTGGCACGCGAGACGGAGCAACACGCTTCCTCATGACTAAACATAGCTGAGAGACTAAAATTGGTGAGATATGCAACATCTCAAATACATCAAGCGGAGCCTTTAAATAAATTGGAGACAAAGTAGGCCAGTCGGCGCCGACTGTTCGTCTTTGTTCAGCCTCGGCTTCTCGACGTCTGACATCTTTCCCTTTGTCTTCTTCTTCTTCATTTTCCACACAATCAAGAGGCAGAGCGGTGCAGAGAAATGTTGTCATGGTAACAGGAAAAATAGCCAGGATGACCATGAGTGAGAGAGACCTGATAGCACACTGTACCGTTCAAAGTATTCCATGACCTGATGCTACGGCTGCAGGATATTACTTTGAGATTTTCCTGCAGATGAGAAATAAGTCACACAGTAGTTTGGGCTTCAAGGTCACTGCTCTACTGGAAACAGGCTTTCTGAAGATTATCACTGCCCTGGGATGTATCGTTAGCAAGTTTCAGTTTTGCACAAGCTATTACATTTATATTTAGATATCCATTTGGAAAAGCAGCATAACTCCGAGCTTGATTCATCTTAATTTAAGTCACTGCTGTCAAAGTGGCCAATATCCCAAATTGCTAATTTCTCTTTGTGTTTCCAGTGTGTCATCTGGATACCGAGTTCAAACTATGTCTCAGAAAATACGCATAATTTTTTTTTTTTGTGTGTGTGTGTCTGTAGTCCAAACTAATCACTAGATAGACTGACAGCTCACAATTGTCCACAGCATTTTATCACTGATAGCGTTATATGGTTGAGACAAACTTTTGAAACTGAGCGTTTAAAATTGAGTGTCTTTTAGAAAAGTCCTCTCAAAGCAGAAAGAAGCCGTGCGAAATCTGATTAGTTAAGCGCCAAGTTGAGAGGAATGACATCAAGCGACCTTTTGTGCTTTCATGATATATTTTCTCGTCATCTGGAAGAGGAGCTTTGGAAAACATACTCGTAAAGCGATAGTATGGCAGAACTTTGAATTCGTAGTATTTAACGCATCGTGTCCTAAGCAGATTCAACCTCTCGTGATGATGTTTCAGATGTTGCATATTCATTTTCCTCTTTTAATTGTCTCATAAACCACAATCTGTTTGTCACTCCTGATGCTGACAGTCTCATAGAGGGGCAGCTCTGTTAGACAGGAGAGGATCCTCTCCGACAGAGACAGCTGAACTTTGCTGAAGTGCTCGGTCACTGACATACCTGCAGTGGTGTCTGCTTATTATTCTGACAAAGACCAGAAAGAAAGACTTCATAATATCCGACTCCTCGATATCTGGAAATAGCCATCGGACAGACTTCAAACTCTCTCTGAGTTTAAAGCGGTGTGAGAAGGAACTCTTGGATATTTTTGTTATTTTTGTAAAAATGGCTATTTTAGAAATGTGTCTCTTCTCGTTGCTCCTGTCTTCACTCCGGTTTTCTCATTTATCTGACTTTTAATCAGTGTTTGCGCTGTTTCAAGTATCATACAGAAAAGACTAAATCCTATTAAAAACAGTGTTTACATAAGATGATAAGTAGCAATAAAACTATCTTACATTATCTATCAATCACCACATCTAAATTATATTTATATATATATATTTTTTTTTAATATATTTTTATTACACATTAATTTTAGACAACACAAAACAAACAGGACTGCTCAGACACGACAACAACAAAAAAAAAGAAAAAGGGAAACAACAGAATGTGGGCATGTGGATACAGTAAAATAGAAAATAATTGAGATATTAATTAAGAAAATAAGAATTAATGACAGTGGGCACAATTTCCATCAAGACAAGGCAGAGTCAGGTAGGAGTCAATACAGTGCATACCGACATAGCGAGGCCACAAAATGAACGTTACCCCTTAAGACAAAGTTACTTAATTATATTTTTTAACATTTAACAAAGGAAACTGGAGAAGTTTCCTTTCTTTTATTCCTACAGCTTACTTATTGTTTATGTCTTACCTTTACATTAAAATTAAGTAACAATGTAAGACTATTAAAGTTGATGCTAACTATGGGGCCTAACCCTAACAGATTTTCCTATAGCAACTGATACTAGATAGTAAATAAAAACTACTAATAAAAACTGGCAATGATTCCTAAGATACGCTATTCAAATGTTATGAAAAAGAGATCTAATTTAGGCGTGACATTTTTGTTAAAATGTATTATAAATAGCTAAAAGTAGTTATAAATATATTTAAATATCTAATAAAAATAAATATTAATAAAATATATGAATAAAAATACAAAACAAATACAAATGTTAAACATTTTAAAGATAAGTATAAACATTGTATTGACCGGTATTGGTGCATATGGGCGAACATAAATACCAATACCAATATATCAGTCTCATATCAACCTGTTTATATTAGCTTACCAATACTTTGGTCAAGCTCTGATGCTAACCTAGTGTACTTTTGTATTTAAATGTGAAAAATATAAATTAGAAGAAGAAAAACATAAGAAAAAAGCAAGAAGAAAGAGGCATTAGGATCAAACCTTTATCCATAATCTAAGAAAAGTGGATCCAAAAGGAAATTACAGACCATGTTGTGACTTAAACCAGATCATTTAAACGAGGGAGCTTTGTTTCCTCCCAAAAAATGAAAATAAAAAAGGTAGCTGATGAATTATTAATATGTTGGGAGAAAGATGGTTTAAAAACAAAATGAACAACTTTGGGAATCTTGAATCTCTGAGTCTCTCCTTGTATTTCCTTCCAACTGAGAGATTCAGTCGGGGAAAAGCGGAAAAAAGAGGAAGCCTTGCATGTCGGTTGAAAGTCGGGTCGCCCTGCTCCACAGAGAGCACTCTGGAAGCAGTGAAGTCTGGCAGTAGATGCCCATC
This sequence comes from Limanda limanda, assembly GCF_963576545.1. NCBI lineage: Eukaryota > Metazoa > Chordata > Actinopteri > Pleuronectiformes > Pleuronectidae > Limanda > Limanda limanda. The sequence continues at coordinate 22,258,015 of NC_083652.1, forward strand.
AACCCATTCAGGACGTCTTCAGAGGTTCAGCTCATTTCCCTCAGTCAGCTGCGATGCAACAGGCTGGCTGCGGAGCTCCAAGTTGGCCAGCTTCATGCCAGAGTCTCTAGTGGAATGCTGGGCTCATTAAAGCAGGATGAGAGTTCACTTCTCCTCTAACTGTGTGAGCTTCACTGGGGATAATGAGCCTCCTGACCACTGGGAGTAAAAGCTTGTCTGGCTGCTTCAGTCTGTCTGCAGCAGAGGAGCCTTCACTCCCTGTTGTTTGCCTCCTGAATCCCATCCTCATGCATTGTGATGCACGCCATTTTGCGAATCGCACTTAACATGCACGCCTAATAACTTTGGAAATGCTTTAAAATGTCTTTAAAATGTCTTTATAATCCTATGATTGCATGTTATTTGATCACAGTTTTCTCTAAAATGCAATGTTTTGGGAAATGCAGTTAATCACTTCCTGTCAATACCAGAAAATCAATACCACTCTCATATGTAAATGTAAAGCTACATCCAGCATTTAGTTAGCTTTGCTTAGCATAATGACTCAAGAGTGAAGCAGCTTGTCTGGATTCGTGTAACAACATCCCCCCAACATCACTTATTTTTGTTTGTTTAATCTGCACAAAATACAAAATGTAAAATGACATTTGGCCAATTTACAGCACCAAACTTGTTATTGGCACCGAGCAGTTGCCAGGCAACCGGCAGTTTATGGCCGTGGTCAGGAAGTAGTAAGCACATAAAAATAAATCTTACAAGCAATGTTCAAGGTGTTAATTGGTGAGCTTTTCCTTGTATGGTAGGATTTTGTCACCTTCAGACTGATGTAGGCAAGCTCTTGAGCCTGTTTGCTAAGATTAGCTGATTGTAGCTGTAGCATCATATTTACAAATTAGTAATCTCAACTAACTTTGTGTCACAAAATGTCAAACTTTTCCTTTAATTACATCGAAATGTAACGTCCACAGAAGTATAATAGCATCAAATAACTAATGAACAGTAGTACACTGGTTTGAACCATGTCCCATCTGCTAACATGGAGAGGCTGGGGTTTTTGGCCTATACAGCAGAAATCCAGCAGATATCTTGTGGCTGGAATTGGCTTCAACCCCTGACCACCGTGACCCCCGAAGGATAAGTGGTTTAGCTAATGGACAGATGGATTCAGAACCTTGACATGAGAAAGTTTTATGCCGCTGCCACTTATTTGAAATTTTATAAGAACAAAACAATTTATCCTGGAACCTTACCGTGAAGACTTTTCTTCCATTTCACGAGTCACAGCTGTTGGTGGTTATTTTCAGATGTCATTGACGAGTCACCTTACCTTTCAAAAACTATCTTGCTGCAGGCGATGCATTATGTGTGAGAGACCCAGATATATGGGTCTGTAGGGGGGGGGTTGGAACATTAGCAGCTTGAAGGGAAGGGGGAAAAACAGTGGACCTGCTACAGCAGAGATATCCAGAATTGGGCTGCCAGCCTTGGCACATCTCCCAGAGAATTGTGACTCAACTGAAGCTGCTTGAATGTCCGTCCAGTCTGTTCCCAGGTGAGCCAGCCCACTAAACGCCCTGGACTATCTTTACTGTGCTTGTGGCTTCTTTGATTATTTTTAGTGGCTTTCAAAGCACACGCGTGAGCGGCAGAGTGTTTTGAAATTCGTGTTTGAAACATCTTATTACATACAAAAAAGGATGTTGCCATAACAAAAACAGGCTCTGTGTTTCTCAAGGGACCAAGTTGTTTATGACTCCAGATTTAGAGTTGATGGATAAACTGTTACATGAACGTTTTTATCCGTATAACCATTTGTTTTCCTCATATCAGCTTTATACATATATACCATTTTAAATCGATTTCCTATTGTTTTCTTTTGTGAGTGTGGTTACCACACTCACAAAAGAACGGAACAAAAGGTGATTCTAATAAATTACAAGAGGATGAAATGGAACAGAGACAAGAGAATAAAAACAGAAGGTTGTTCCAGACAGATAAAATAGTTTAACATAAAAAGCAGAGAGGACAGAGATAAAAGCAATCTGCATACAAAGACAGAATGAAATAGTGTTCTTAACTGGATATATATATACAGTTATAGTACACATAGTTTACTTCTATTAAGTGTACTACTGTGTAACTATACACAGACGTATATTATTCTCATTCATAGGGAACACCATATGCTTATACTTTATCCTTATACATAATGACCAAACACAGTGTACATCCTTGTGCAATCATCTCATGCCACTGCACTTGTTTCTCTACAAATAACATTTCCATCTGTAGTGAAGGGTGTATATTATTTAATTTCAACAATCTGATGCTTTAATTAGTGAATTTCCCCCAGTGTGGGATCAACAAATCTTATCTTATGGTCTAAATATGGAAAAGTTAATCATTTTAGATCTGAATAACCTAAATGTTATTAAGTGATGACGAATGAAGTGCCATTTAGTTTCAGGGGAAGGCAACCAATATAATATAACAATTATTTTTGGAATATTGTTATTTCTGCTTTGTGCATTACACTGTTCTCTGCCTCTCCCTCTGTGGTGTTGGGATAATGTGACCTTGACCCATGTCCTCTATGAGTCCACCGTGTGCTGCTCAGGGAGAAGTGGAGACCTCAGTCTAGAAAAGCCAAGAGGACAACAAGTGAAAGCTTTAGCTGCCTGGGTCTCCTGTGCAGTGTAATATGAAACTCTATTCTTCGATCAGTCCTATTTTCAGCACACACATTTTACTGGAGCAAAGCTGATCTCCCTAGCATGCACTCTGGGAGAATTTGGCAAGAGTGCACACACACACACTGAGAGAGCCGGCACTTGGCTAGGTTACTCAAATCAAATTGGGGCTAAACTTGACCTTTGAGGGAAAGTCTCAGGTCTGTGCGACCCGATCTGTCGGCAGCCACATTAAAACACATTGAGCCAACATGTGTCTCACCTGAATTTACAATGGACTGACATCTCTAACATTTGACAATAGAGAAAACATCCTTCTTAACTTACAATACCTTATTATAATGAGTTGGTGACACTTCCAAACAGGGTTTGCAACACTTTTCTGAAAACATGATAAAGCTGCACGATTTGTGCCAGCCAGAGACTTTTTCATTTACAGCAAATTGCTCTTCTGTTTGCCTGAGCTTCTGTCGGAGCCGTATTTCGCCGCAGCTCGGATAGATATTTATTTTGCTCCTGGTTTCTGTCTGTCTGCAAATTTGTTTTCCCCTTGTCACACATTCCTCCACGTCTTTCCCTCCGGCACGTGTTTTCATAGTGCTGTTCCTTTCATTGGCTGGACTTCAATTGAAACTGATAAGTGTAGACATCACAGCTATGAATTTTGTCCAAAGAGTGTTTTGTTTTTATGGAACTCAATTTCTGTCAGCTTCTGTTTGTTTGCCATCACATGCACAGACCACAGACTCCCCTGATGCAGTATACGATAACTTTGAACTTTGAATATTCAATCAATTCCTTTGAGTATATATTCTCTATAAACCTTACTCCCCCAACATCTGCTCCCCGGGCGCCGTACATGGCTGCTCACTGCTCTGTGTGTCCTGCACCAGATGGGTTAAAAGCAGAGGTTACATTTCCCTTAATTGCATGAGTGTGTCTGTGCATGTTTGTGCATGTGTTTGGGATAAATAAAAATGTATCTCTGTATCTCTGTATCTCTCTATATTGTATAAAGTTTGTCCCATAAAGTAACTTATTAAAGGTGAAGTCTGTTTTTGACCACATAAAGACGGATAATGTAAAAAAAAATAATGTATTGATCTTGTACAAACAGTTATAGAAACCACTTCCCTTGTCCTTTTTTTCATTATAAGGCCGTCAGATGTGTAGGATTGCTTGGCCTTGGCAGAGCTATGCACTCTACTTAATGCAATTCTAGATGTTTTTATTCTTCTTTCAAAGTCACAGAGCAATGATCAACGATAAAATGTCATAGATGGAAAAAAGTATAAAAAGGCTAATAAGCTTCTCAGTGACTTTACTCAAGGGGATTTCACATCAACCCTTCACGTTTTGTCTTTTAAAACAAATGTCATGCCTCTCTGGATGACCGAGCTCAGAAACCTCAGTGGCTGCAGTCAAGTATTTTGCCAAATGAGGGTCGCACCTCTTAAATTGTTCTGACATTTACATTCAATGAGAGTCAAGTCGAGGCAGATTTTTTTTTATTCACTGCTGCGGAACCTGTGGACGTCACTTCTAGCCACGCTCAGAGCAGACAATAAAATGACTCTAATCAAGTCGTTCATTCTCTTAAATGACTTAGAACTGGGGGATCACAGGGTTGATAACGAGGAGCATGTCGGCCATTAATATGTATGTTTTTTTAAACGTGATTTACGAAACCTCACATATGCATTTTTTGGGGGAAAGATTTTTATTTTTCTCATTGTGTGCACTTAATTCTGAATCAATCGAGGTTTAAAGGGAGAGTTCACCCAGAAATGAAAATTCCCTCATTATCACAAGTGAAAGGGAAGGGAAAACAAGGTCATTCTAATAAATTACAAGAGGATGAAATGGAACAGAGACGAGAGAATAAAAACAGAAGGTTGTTACAGACAGATAAAATAGCAGAGAGGACAGAGATAAAAGCACGCTGCATACAAAAACAGAATGAAATCGTGTTTTCTTAGCAGGGATTTTCTGTATCATTATATCTGTATCATTATATTATATACTGTTTAATTTAAACAAAGCATCGCGAAGGCCCACGATGGGTGTTGACAGCAATGTGAGTTCTGCCCAGTGCTCTGAATGTCAAAGTGAAGAATCATTATATCATTTTTCACTTTGACATTCAGAGCACTGGGCAGAACTCACATCGCGTCAACACCCTGGTCCGCACCGGTTCTAAGTCAGCTGCTTTCCTTTTAGGAAATCACAGTATCAATGGATTTTTGTCTGTCTAAACCTTATGCAGTATATGTCCTCACTGAAATTCTGCTTAGCATTCCTAATTTTGCCGTGTCAGTCGCATTGTAGGTCCTTAGAAAGAGGCTGGAAATACAATATTCCTTTGTAGTCTGATTTTCTAGCCAGTTTCAGAAATTCTGTGACATTTCCTAAAGAGATTAAGATGATTCATGTTTAGTCGTTGATGTTTGGTGCAAGTAAACAGCTGATATAAACTGAGCATTGTGAGAGTTTGTCATCAGAACACAAGATAACCACTCAACACTTGTTTGTGTCTTTGTTTTTGTGTCTTTGTTTGCGAGACGTCTCAAATTCAAACTAGGAGGTTGTCATCTGCATTTATTTGTCTGTTTCGACTGATTAGCATGAAACTTAGTGGAAGGAAAGAAGCCGTTTCATGTTGGTGCGGATCAGGCGGTGGATCCAGAAATTTGTTTTTATTTGTTTAACATTGCAATTACATTTTCATTGATTTCTGAGAGAATTAAATTTTGTATCTTGAAAATTCAGACATATTTAGGGTGTTGTTTTTCGTTGAGTGTTTGCAGATCTAAATTAAGATCATGACCTTGTTGGTTTAAATGTGGTTTCAAAGGGGTAGAGGCTTTTTTTTCAGGCACCATTTGGTAACAAATAGGGTAGAAACCGGTTACTGCCACCAGGGTGTGGCTGAGAAACGTAATGTGGGTTGAGCTATGAGGCTTGTTTTGATTTGAGGGGACTGTTGTGTAGGGTTGCAAAGGGGCGGAAAGTTTCCGGAAACTTTCAATGGGAAGTTAAGCTTGGGAATTTTGGGAATTTTGAAAATAATATCAATGATATTACTGGGGAAAAACATAGTAGCATGCTGATTGAGGATTGTTCATCTGTTCATCTAGCCTATTTCCATTCATTTATCCATCAATTATAAATATATTTTTACAGACGATTCCAATTGTTTGGCTAACTATTTATATCTCTGGCATTGCATTAGTGTTCTTTTACAATCTTTTTTCTCATCTTATTCTACAGAACAATGCCACGTGCACTCTCTCATGTGTGGAGACATTTCACCCCATCCAATGTAGAAGGAAAGGCTGTGTACATTTGCAAATACTGTGCAAAGACCTATGTTAAGAATGACACAACGATGCAGAAGCATATAGTCAAGTGCCCAAAGTTTCCTCAGGGCTCAAATCAGCCTATGACAAAACAAAATGTTTATATTTATGTCTGTATATGACAAGGTAAATACAGTTAGTATAAATTACCCACAACATTTCCAGTTTATTCCCGTTAATTCCTGTTTATTCCCGTTAATTCCCATGGAAAGTTTCCAACTTTGAAAATTCCCGGAATTTTTCAACCCTACTGTTGTGCCTCGGCGGGAGTTTGTGCAATAACTCCAGCGTGACTGCAAATGAGATGACACTGTGCCTGAAGGTGGCGCTACAGCACCGCAACAACTTCAGCTTTACACTGATCATCCCTAATGTACACTCACTGGATTTGTCATGGTGTCCCAAGCAACCACTCAATATGACCCACCACCCTGCTTTATCTCGACACTTAAATAAACAGAGAGATAGATTCTTGAGCTTTCCAGTTTGATTAGCAGCATATTAAAGTTTTCATAATCCTGTCTGAAAAATTAATTTTATGCTGACATAAATAAAATATGGCCTTCAGATTGCCAGATTGTATTCATTTTATTTTATCCTACCGTTTCATACTTCTTCGAGATTATACATTGAAATAAGAGAAATAAATGTTAATGTGAAATTAAATTGAGTTATCCTGAACATGGATACCTCAGCAACCGTTATTTTAACGTAGCCGGACATTTTAGAAGAGATAACATCCTGTGGAATCATGATGGACTCCAGCGATTTGCCTCTGAGGGAGAGAATCACTGACTAATATAATCACACTCCTGTAGCTCCATACTCAGCTCTATATTTGGGACTGAGCGGATGGGGGGCAAATGGACTGAATCAATTTTAAAATTATCTCTGTGCGGCACTGATGCAACACTTGAGCTATAATTTTAACCTCCCAGATTCAGTGGAGCCAAATGACAAACTGCAGCTCATAAAGACTTCACTGCCCCCTTGTGTCTTCATTTAGATTCACAAAAACGATAAGGAGGGTTAATCGTTATGTTCATCTGCTTATTGTTTCTTTAAACATTGGATAAGTGATTGACTAGATTAAAAGATAGCAATGCATGACATAGTTTCACTGTGACATATTTAAAGTTACAGTCTGACTGACGATTTCCTCTTTGCATTCTGTTCTGAGAGTTACTCAGTTTTTTTCCTGTATCACTGCTTCACAATACCTGGATCTTTATTAATTGTTTCCCACATGAATGCAAATCTAACAATTGATCACAAATGCTCACAGTTTTAGAGTTTTTATTTGATTTGCAAAATATTAATTAGGCTATTTTGGAGCACAATTTGTCCGAATGGGTTGAGCAGAGAGAAATCCCATAACTGGTAACTTATTCCTCCATCTTTTGGGCGACAGTTCAGTGGTCATCTGTTTCTATTCAACACACATGTGATGTCATATGGTTCCTTAGTATTTAAATATGATATTTTAAAAATGTGTTTTTCCACTCACTACCTTTCACTTTTAATACCTCTGATGTTTAGAGGAACATTTTGCTAGAGGCTCTACAGCTGCTTTTTGTTTATGAATAAAATATCAATGTTTTCAATCTGAAATAGATATTATAATATTAATTTGTGAGATGACAAAGATACATACCTAATAAAATATGAAGTCCCCTTTTATAACACTAGATGGCAGTGTTATTCAAAGAATAAGATCCTCCATAAGGAGAACATCATTTTATTTGCAAAGCAGGAAATGTACATATTATGTATTTTAATATTTCTATGATAGTCGTATTGTAACTGTATCCAGATGTAGCTGTATTTTGCATTACCACATACCAATAAATATGTTTTGGTGTGTGCAAATCTAAAATATATCCTGGTAAAATACGTCAAAACGTCCAAAGATAATTTCAAACATCACCATGCCATTATCTAAATAATTTTTTCTCATCATTGAGGTATGAAATATATATGTGATACATATTTGACAAAAGTTGGTGCCGAGGACTTGAGGAAATGCAAAAGAGCAATTGTTCCAAATTCTTTAATATCTCTTCAGAGATATAGTAAAATAAAACCACTGCCATTAGATGATGTTGTACAATAAAGGGCTTTAGTCCTGGAGCCATTAGGTGGAATAACATGCATGACTCTGTTATATGTGGGCCTTTCTAAACTATGTACCTGTAGATGAGAAAAACCTGACCATGTTGGACCACATCACAAACAAAAAGGAACACAAACTCTCAGTGGCCCCCATCCGGAGAGAGTCTCACAGGAATGTGGAACAGCTTGTAGTACTGCACATAATAGGATAAGAGCTGGACACACTCAGGCTCATGTTGTTCAAAAAGACCTGCTCTGCTTTTATCTAATTATGTCCAGCGATACAAGGTGTTCCATGTTCCTGCCGATGGTGAATTTGCTTGAGCTTTTGTGACAATTCAATATGTCCAAACATGAAAATATGTCTTGCATTTGCCAGGTCTTTTGTTTTTTTGCCTGTTGAGTGCAACCTAAGTGTAAGGAGCATAACCGAGAGGTTCGTCATTATTATTTAGAATTTTGTAATCCAGGGTAAAGGGTAGTTCCACTGGAGTGGTAATAACTTTGCGGGTCTCTCAGATGCCTTTTAATAACACTGTTTTTGAAGCCAGAAACCACAAGCAGTGGGTATAAAAAGCACAGAGGACCCAAACATAGCTGTCACAAGCTGGGAAAAAACTTTGCGTGAGTTTCTGGGGGGCCCCAAGGCAGAGGGGGAGCATCCAGAGAGACTAAGTGGGGCTTCAGATTTGTCGTATTCCAATCTTGGGTCCTGTTGGCTCTCCCACAGCAGATATAATTCTAACCAATCACAGACTCAAACCTGACCAGATTATCTAATTTCATCATGTGTCTTACAAAATGATATAATTACTTTCAGCCTGGATTGAGATGAACTATACTCTCCCAGGAACCCTTGGCCTTTACAGCCCATGATGCATGTGCCATGTGGGTGTGGGATCTGCAGTTTACCGCTTCAGGCCTGAGTAAATACTGCAGCCATTCCAGGCATTGCTGTGAATGGTGGAGGAAGGAAATGTCTGTAATCAGGGTAACTTCACTGTTTCCCATAGCTGCGTCAGGAAGTAAACCAGTCGCAGGGAGATGACAGTAGTTGAATAGAGGGAGTGTATCTGACGGACGCAAAAAGTGAGGAGGTCTTAGTTTAGAGGAAAAATTGCTCATCACCATTATTTCTTAATTTTTAGTACCACATCTCTTCTAGGACAAAATGTTTTTGAGGGAAGACCCCAAGGGATTTTTTTAAATTTGACCCTGTGTCATCTTCAGTGTTAAGTTTTCATAACACATTGTTTATTTAAGAGCAACGTTGCAAACTTTATATCGCTGGAATTTATAGAGCAGTTAATGTTTCCCTTGTGGTCTGAGTCGCACAGCCTGCAGCTCTGACTGTCCGTCTCCTTTGGGGCTGAGGCCATGGTTACACTGTTGTTACTACTTGTTATTGTAGTGGACAAATGTTATTCCTGATCTTTTTCTGCGGACACAAAAATAATATGCGTACCACTAGCCTGTGTTGGTGGAGGGTTCGGAAAGAAACCCTTCAAAGTTGAGATTTAGGAAACACAGGGTATCCACACACTTGAATATTGCTCCACAAATTAAGATTTAGCCATGACTCCGATGTGTCCTATCCGCATTTCGACTCCTCTTCCACTCACTTTCCACTCAGGCATGGAAAAGTTACCCGGTGCCAAATGTTGGCTCATGGCCTCTGCGCTAAGTCTGGTGCATTAACAGCAATTTAGAGTAATGGCTTTTTTTAACACTTCACAAGCTCCATAACTTTCCCTCTTCTGATGACATCATCACATCAGTGTGAGCGTGTGCCACATGCTAAAATCCAGGCTTCTGTTAATGTCATTTGAGTTCAAAGCACATATACATCTAATGCAACGAGAAGACTGTATCTGAAGTAAGACGTTTTTCCTCTGAGTCAGCAGAGCTGCAGGCCTGTGATTGCATTACATGAAGTAAAATACAGCTCAGCAGTCGTCTGAGCAGTCCTCGTTCCCTCCTGCGTGTCTAATGCAGAAATCTACTTTAGGTACTTAAGATAGCTTCATTATTCAAGAATTTAAAAAGTAAAGTTTAACTAACAAGAAACTTGCTCTCAGGAACTAATCTAAGCCGTCGTGTTTGGTCGGCTCTCATCAGATGTGGACAGATCACAACAACACAGACGATCCATTCTGAAACACCGTCATTCATGAAGCCAGTGTTGTTTTTTTGATTATTCATTTTTACGCTTTTAGAATCTGTTTTCTTCCTTTTTTCCATCTTTCAGTGACGCCACTGAAACCCCACGGCCTGCACTGCACTCACTCACAGCAACACGGTGAGTTACAGCATGTCAGTGAGCAAACAAGAGGTTATTTCTGTCTGTGGTCGGCCCGTAACTGCCCCCCCCCCTGCCAAGCACACTGCTGGCTGGGTCTCACCAGGACAAGGGGTGGGGGGGGGGTGTGTGTGGAACAGCCACCGGAGGGTTAATTAGACTTATGGGAAAGTTCAGGTTGTTGAAATCAGGGAATGTTAGACGAGGAAGTGGGAGCGAGTGGCCCGGCTCTTTGCTGGAGTTACATTTTTGTTTTCTCACATGATGTACAGATGGTGGGGATACCCTGATACCCCAGACACACAGACATGGAACAGATAACAACCCCACCCCACCCCCCCCAAATCCAGCTGCTTGTTCCACATATACACTGAGCTATTTTTAGAATCGTAGCCTGCCCCTGTTTTATAGTGCTGAGTTGATTTTAATAGCGAGGTTTTAGCAGCACCTTTATTAAGACATTATTTTCGTCCTGGTCTTTATAGCTTTGTACACACGGCTCATTCAACACTTTTTATGTGATATTATCAGCCCATTTCATAACAACTATTATTGCGCTGGCTGCCTCTGTACAGTGGGATTGTCCAAGTTAACTTTATTTATGAATGAATTTATTTATTGTCAGAGATCATGAAGATGATTGTCGGAAAAAATGCTAAAGATAATTATCTATCAGATGTTATGTTATAGCCGATTGATTGTGAATAAATGGAAAATTATTCACTCTGTGTTTATTGTGGTTAATTCACAGGCAGACCAAATGTATTTGATAACTCTGTCTATATAAGAGATGTGTTTAGGAATCACATATTATTAAATGATCTGTCAATCAAGTAAAGATTTATCTACTGTAATATTGCTTCTGTGGATGCAATTTATTGATATTAGTTCAGTTAATGATGAAAGGTGAATTCAGAGTAAACATTTGAGAAAGAATGGAAAGTTATGATTTAGCCTCTTAAATGATGCTGCAGCGTGACTCAGTTGTTCCAGATGTATTGCATCATTCACTTTCAGTCACATTTATGGTAATTAGTCCAGTCACTTATGTGGTATTTTGATGTCGTGGAAAAACATTTTCTCCAACCTCAGCTTTACTTAGTATTGACTGATTAATCTCAGTGAAACGATCGGTCAGACGGACATTATCTTTATTTTCTATTAGGAAAACCGTGGGAAAGAATGTAAGTCTTTGTTAATGTGAATTCTGTGCAGATGACACGTGATTTTTTTTTTGTGTGGTGGCCTGATGCACATGCTCGAGCGCCGTTACAGTTTGCCTGCGGGCGAATGTGAATATGTGTGTTCAGTATAAGTGTGTGCAATTAGTTGTTTTTGGTGACGATGTTAACGTGGCCAGAGCTGCCGCAGGTCTGCCTTTCTTTCCTCCTCTCGGGGCAGCTGCATGCAGCACAGCTTCAAAGAAGACTGGAGGCCTACAGGGATTTTCCTCTGGCTTTCCCACCATCTGCAGAACCCTTCATGGGACGTGATGGTGGCGGGTGTTTGTGGAGACTCCCGTGTGAAAATGAATATCCAGTTTTACTGCAACGTCTCTCAGCACATACAGTATCTCTCAACACTCATAGTTATCACTTGAATCATACTTGTTGTGCTCGTGTCCTTTTAAAGGCCGATGTTACTCAAGCACACGGAACAATGTCAGAGCTTTGAAACCCTGCAATCATTCATCCACAATCAAACATGATTTGATTAACAGATTCAGAGTTCGATCAAACTCAACACCTGTCTCTGGCGCACAGCAGCACATGCACAAGAATGTGCCGGATAAGCTCAAATCGATCTTGCTCAGTTTGACGTCTTTGGCTCGGAGGGATCCAGGAATGAGAGCTGTGTGTGTGTGTGTGTGTGTGTGTGTGTGTGTGTGTGTGTGTGTGTGTGTGTGTGGAAGGAAGGAGCTGTGCACCATCCATACCTGCACCCAGATTGCTCTAAATGAGCCTCTTATCCAGACCTTCCCTGGGATTCTTTCTGGAACCAGCCCAGTGAAAATCCACAAGGAATTTGACATAGTCTGGGTTTTATAGGAAATACCTATGTGAGCTGAAATAGATGACTCCCTCATCATGGAGCACCTGAACTTGATTACAGTGCGCCCATCAGCAGGCACCATCAGCAACGGCCAGAGTTACTCACAAAGCCTTTAAGTGGTGGTTTGAAATGGGATTATGGTCTTTAAAGATTGTTTTCGCCTGCTGTGTTTTTGTTTCTTATGTGATCGGGGGGCTAAAGTCAAGAGTTTGTCACAAAATGTAGTTTGACCTCGACGCTCTTCAGCACCGTGAGCGAAAGTAAGCTGAGGGCGACTTGGTAAATTTAAGTCTGTGTGTTGGTTTGAAGCCTCACATGGGACGTGATGTTAATGAGAGCTTTGATGATCAAAGAAACTTTATCTGGGAGAGAAAAAAGAAAGTGTGGATTTTGGCAAGAGCCTAATGAGATTGTCGGGATCTCAGTGAGTGGGTGGTTGTGTGCACTTTCACACCGCGCCCACATGGCAGCATAAACCAACAACCTCTGAAGTCACTTGTTAATATGACTTATAATGAGACTGATATATTATTGGGCTTTTGTTTGCAGCATGAACAGTTCTATTCATTTTTTTTTATTTATTTGACCTTTATTTAACCAGGAAAGTCCCATTGAGATTAAAAACCTCTTTTTCGAGGGAGTCCTGGCCAAAAGGCAGCAACAAATAACATATGTACACTCACAATATTACACTCACAACATATAAACAGAAATTAAAATGATAAAAAACAGTTACAAATAAATTAAAATTCATAAAAAACATCTGCAAGTAAAAGAAGTGGTCTGAAATGATCTCATCGTAGATTTAAAAGCGTTCAAAGAAATCAATTCGGTTAATTTAAAATCTTTTTGCAGCCAATTCCATGTGGTGGGAGCAGAGTGGACGAATGCCCTTTTTCCTGATTCAGTGCGGGCCAATACACAAAGGAAATACTTCTGATCACGTCTGTCCCAGTGATGCGTCATGACATAACAATAAGCACAGGATGTGAGGGTGCAGGAGGGTATAACTGCATTGTCTATATAGTAATATTTGCATCATAGCTCTGGAATATTAAAGGCTCAGTCAGTGTGTAGAAATTAGTGACAGCTAGTTGCATGTTGGAGCTGAATGCAACAAACATGTACATCAAGGTAAAAGTTGATGGAGTGAAACCGAAGCCATGAACTCTAAACAATAAGAAAGAGCTGGAATCAAGTGACGCAACCTTTACTGTAAAAGTTGCATTCACCCATTCACACACACATTCATACAGCACTTCTATCTGCAATGCTTTTTCTACCTCACACATTCATACACACAGCCGGCTCAGCCATCAGGGGTTCAGTGCCTAGACTATAGGAGCTGAGTATCGAACCCCCAACCTTCTAGTTAGTAGACAACCTGCTTGGCTACTGCTTTTTATAACTTAAATACTTGCTACAAAAAATGTAAATTAATTTGCGGTTCTGTTCCTGTTTCCTAGGTTGGAGTATTTGCTACTTCTCCTTGTCATACAGTCTGACATTTTTGGGTTTCGGACTTTAGTCCAGGCAAAGTAGCGTTTTACGACCGACTAATTGTAAAATAATTTTTTTCAGCATAGATCATTTCTATGAGGTGTCCAGAACAACATACTAAAAGTCCTAAGAAATCCTAGTTGAGGAAATATGTTTAATTCTCATCAATGTGCCAATAAGGCAACAATACACCCCAAAAAGACGATTTTTTTCCTTTACTCCAATCAAAATGAAACTTTACACAATGAAAGTAACCATGAAACGTAACATTTTTTGTATTACAAGTTTCTTTTGAAATGAATTTGACAAGCACATGAGCTCCACACTTATTGAATATGTCCTAATTTGCATAGGCAAACACCATTCATATGTATTACAAATACATACATAAATTCATTTTCAAAGAAACTTGTAATACAAAAATTGTTACGTTTCATGGCTACTTTCATTGTGTAAAGTTTTATTTTGATTGGAGTAAAGGAAAAAAATAGTCTTTTTGGGGTGTATTGTTGCCTTATTGGCACATTGATGAGAATTAAACATATTTCCTCAACTAGGATTTCTTAGGACTTTTAGTATGTTGTTCTGGACACCTCATATAAATAATCTATGCTGAAAAAAATTCTTTTACAATTACTTCTATTTTTGGCTCCAAAATGGGCTACTTTGCCTGGACTACTTTAGTTGAGACAAAATAAGAGAATTTCATGTGGTTTTCTTGGAAGCTTTAATCAGCATTTCTTTTTCAGAATTAATTTAACTTCAACAGACAAAAGCTTAATCAGTTAATCAAAGAGCCCAATAGCAGGTTAAACATTTAAACTAATAGTGAACTTTAAAAATGAAGGTATTTATTATTAAAGCACTCATATATATTTCACTTCTCCACATTTTATATGGAAAGACAACATCGTTGCCAGAAGTGACAATGTTTTGACCACATGAAATGTAGAGTATCCAGCAGAGTAAAGAGTTATAATTATTTTTACATTTGGCCTATTTGGACAATCTGGTTCAAAACTATAGATTCCTAAACTTCTTTTAGTAATGGGTTTCTAGAGTAGGAAAGGGTTTGTTTTTTGTTGTCTTTGCTTTTTTCTTTACAGTGGTTGCCAGGAAAAAAACAGCACTAGCTGCTGTGTGTCAAAGAGGAAATGCTGCGGTCTTGGTTGCGTAATGATTCTAGAGCAATAAAGAAAATAGCTGCAGTTAGGCTACAGTGAAATAAATGGGAAAACCAGCCTTAAATCCTAATCAGTATGTAACAGCCTTGTTGGTGTGTAGTACAACTTCTACGATACATGAAGCAGTGGGAAGGAGAATATTGAGCTGCTGGCATCGTTTGAGGGCTCATGTTACAAATTGCCATTACCAACAACACTGAGCTGGACACCAACAGCTCAGCCCCTTTTCCTCATTCTTACGCCCGGGGCAAACTGAACGGCAACGGAAGTGCTTGGTTTTCATTTCCGCGCCCATGTTAACAGATTAGACCTGGCACTCCGGCTCCATGGAAATGATCTTTTACCACAGTTTTAATGCTCTGTTGACGTATCTTTATTATCTATCTTTTTCTATGTCACACACATATATGTTTGCAACAATTCCTTTACCAATTTTAGAAATGAAAGCCCTCGGTGTGCCAGGTCTGATCTGTTAATGTGGGCACGCAAATGAAAACGGGGCCACCATTCCGTGTCCAGTGTGCCCCGTGCGTTCGGGTTCTACTACCTACCGGCACCTAATGTGTTCTACTTCACATCTTAATGACTACCAGACATTTATTCAGATTTTACCTTCGGAGCCAACGCCAAAACCTCCTCCTGGTTAAACATCGTTCCATGGGGTTATGTTCTAGATGAGAAGGGCGTGGGGAGCCGGCAGCTCTAACTTACAGAAAGTCATCTGCGGTTTACTGGTTTCTTCTGAAATTGCTCATCCCACTGTCAATAAACACAAGTCAGGCTTATACACAAGAAGGAGGAGTTTGGTGAGACAAACCTTACATTTATAGAAAATGAAATTTTCAGAAATGAATCAGATCAACATTTTCTTGGAAGCCTAAAGATAATGACTTTCCTCAGAAGGGTCGAATTGTTTTGTGTTTACAAAAAGTTATTTCCCATCAATGAATCGCTGCATCACTTGTACTTGGTAATGCCTTAAGGCAAAAGAAATGTGATCATATCTATCACAAAATATCTTTGTTGAGGGGGTGATGTTAACAGGGGTTAGGTCTGTCACAGTGAGAAGGTTGTTAGTTTGAATCCCAGTTTGGTCTTTCTTGGAAAACCAGTGATGAAATGCACATACAAAGCTAGAATGGGATTTCTTTGTTACTGACAGTCATCAGTCACCTGTTGGTTCAGGTGTCTTCATCTTAAACCTCTGTGTTTGTTTGTAATAAGTAAGTTATGAATCTTATCTGCACGAAAACTAAAAGGCAAATACCTACATCTGTTTTTTTTTCTAGATCAAAAATACCAAACTACAATGAACTGAATTTCCTCATACACGCACCAAATTCAATTTTTCTTCAACTAAAACCTTTGCTGTGATCAAATACTCCTTCTTGCCTGCAGCTGCAAACTCACATGTTTTCACTCTATTCTAAATGAGTGATTATAAATATGTCATGGTGAAAACAAATAGCCAGTGGTAAGCAGATGGATGTAATAATGAGTGATAATCATCAGCTAAAAGGACTTTTGATAACAGTCGATGCAGTGAAGTTGTTGCCGTGATAAAAACATGTACTCTGAACTGTAGCTCAGTGACGATTTGAACTTAGTGTCGATAGTTTATGTGAATGGAAAACATCTTGAATCAATAGAAGCTACCTTGCGGTGTAAGACAAGAGATCAGACTTGTAAATTGTTGCAGACGAGGAGAAACAGCATTGTTCTGGAATGGGAATTCGAGAGACCACAGCAGAACGATGCCGGAGAGACGTTTGGACTAAGGAACAAAAACAGGTGTGTGAGGTATTCATGAAATTTCTGTTTGATTTCTTTGTCCAGCGCACTTATGAAACATGAACTCAATGAACAGGAATTCTGTGAATTAAAGACGTGTGACACGACGAAAAAGATGTTTTTCCCACATTCCGACTGCTCTGACCGTGGTTTTTTATAATCTTGTTCAACCATTATTCCGTCCCAGCGGTGAGCCGTCACAACATATTGCTCCTGACTGTTCTAGTCCCATTTGCTTTGCCCGGCTGCATGTCTCCCCCTTGTCCGATGCTGTTTGACTGGCATATTCCTTGATCCCAGCAGTGAAATCTTAATCATCCAAAACACAGCGGTGCAGTCCTCCCCAGTATGTGTTGTCCTGTTCAGGCTCATCACGGGAACAGCCAGGCTTCACCTTCACATCAGATCCGTAGCGGGGAAAAGATGCCAGAGCTCTAAGCGTTGACCAATCTGTAACACAAACTTCCTGGACCCTCTGAGACACATCAGCACAATTAGTTTCATTCCCTGTTATCTCATTTCCTGTTTGTGCTTTTTCGAGCCACCAATGCCATGTTACACCATTGTAAGCCACAAGGTTTTTGGGTTAAACCCCTTTACAGTTTTGTCCCCTCTATGACTCGATCTGAATCAATGGTGTTGTAATGGAAAGCAGCGATGGAAACTAGAATGTCAGCACATACCTCTGCTAAGGCCCCAACTGTCCCCTTCTATTCAATCAAGCTGTCTCCTACATGTTTCTGATCATTCCTTGGGGAAGCAGTGACAATGTTGGAAAAACTCTATGTTGCAATGTAAAAGAAAGTTAAGATCTGGAACCATACCCAACTTTTTATGAGTTTCACCCTGACACATACCACATCCTACCGAGTTTCGTGGAAATCTGTTGAGTTGTTTGTTTGTTGAGTTGTTCGCTTGCTTACAAACAAACAAAAAACACAACTAACAAATAAACAAAGAGACAGTGGAGAAAACATCACATCCTTGGTGGAGGTAACAATAATAACTACAAATTCATAACTTATCCTCAAACATTTTTAAGAGATAAGCCTCCATGTCCCCGAGGACCCAGTGTGTTTGCTCCTGTCATTGTTATTTAGTGCTACAACAATTTATTGAGAACCCCCCCCCCCCACTCATGCTGTTTCTCATGGACATGTGCCCACAGAAAATCCCCTCAGCTTGTTTTTCATCGATGTATTGGATATTCCGGCCCCTGCTGAGTGAATTTGATTATTATGAGATATTCACAAAATAAGCAAAAGCTCCTCAGGGTTTTCTTCTTGTAGTATGATGAGTCCTCTGTGAGCAGAACAAAGTGACCTAGCGAGGGTTAACATGAGCAGCGCTGTGTTCCCTCCTCCTGACGTTGACTGAGCTCACACACACTCACACACACTCACACACACACACTCACACACACACATGCTTTCTCCTCAGAGGCCAGCACAGAGCCAGAGAGGAGGGACTGTGTGCAGCTCTGAGAGCCAGCTGTCGTTCGCCCAGAGCTGCGTCTTCTCTCTCCCGGACTCTCCCCCTTCTCCACGGGCCTCATCACTCCATGGGACTCCAGACCTGGCCGCCAAGCAAACCAGCCCTGTCCTCCATGGCCTGCCTGGATGTGGAGACCCCCTCCATCTGCAGGGGTAAATTCAAATCAGGTGCTCTGCCTGTCTTCTCCGTCTCCTACCTGCATGCCTTTCCTTGTTTGATTTTTTATAGAAGTTTTTATTATGCTCTTGTTGGTAGTCTTTACTGATGCCGGCAGCAGTGGCAAAGGGGGGGGGGGGGGGGTAGTGACGTAGACCCACCAAAACAGGAAATGACAGGGCAACAGTGAAGCTCATCACATTGAGTCATGCCAAGCATCATTATCTCTGATGGATAATCAATCAAACTTGTTCTATAAAAACAGTCAAAGAGTCAGGGAGATTTATGATGCATTTTGTTTTTACTGGCACTCAACGGTGTTATGTTTTCTGACGCACATATAATATGAAGCATAAATTCACTGTTGTAATGTAAGATGCCTCATTCAAATGACGTGGAAAACACAGATATACCGCTTATTTGAATATTTGTAATCTTTCATCAGCAGCAACTTAGACCAGGCCCAGAGTAATGTGGATTTTGTTTTTATTAAAACACAATATAACTGTGTATCAGTCTTTAAATGTCATTGGGGTTTAGGTTCTTTAAAGTCAACTTATTGTAACACGTGTGAAGTCAAATGTGATGATTCGCATGAAACACTGAAGTCAGTTTTGTTCATCCTGCAAAAGAGATAATGGGTATCGATTTGTCTAGGATGCAAAACACTCAAATGATAAAAAATAAAAGCATGCAAGAAAAACAGCTAAATGTTAATAACTCTCTGACAGAAACATAATCCAAGAATTGTATATATAACAATTTGTTTAAATCTATTTAAACAACAAATAATTATTTGCGACTTAACTAAAAATTACAATTTCTCTCCCAAACTAAGACTTGCAGGTCAATTTTTGACCAGGCTTAAATTCAGACGGTTCTGTTTAAACATCCACAGCTTCCTTTCCTTTCGTTCCCAGTCATTATGCAACAACCACTTCATTGATAGTGCTCAAACCTTGCTGATAACTGCCCTGTCTCTTTGGATCTTAGGATAAAAGGAGTCATAATATATTTTATACTTGCTGGTAAACTGAGCCCTGTTTTTTCTTTACGTTTTAATAAAAGTTTCTGTCAGCTTTGGCAAGCTGCTATGTTTATATACCCTTTGAATAAGCAAAAGATGACTGGCTATACTATCTGTATCAGCCGCTTCACACTCAAATGACATAAAACTGGACTTTGTTTAAAGTCTTTGGTATTTATAACAACAAAGTCAACATAACCCAGTGTCAGTCTGCTGCTTGGCTAAATTCAACTGTCCCTGGCCGGAGAGTCTCTGTAGCCACATTGCTTCTTAAAAGGAGAAAAAAGTCAAATAAAACGGAAAAAGCTCTGATGGGAGACCTCCAGGGCTGATTTGCTGAGAACAACATGGGTCTGAGATTAGAGATTACATCAGTAGACAAGGATTTCAGCCGAGTCCTCGCTCTGTGTTTCTCTACAACCTCTGTTTACGCTCTGCTGGTGAGCTGCGGAGCGGAGCCAGTTTACATCACAGCGAGGTTAGCCAGGGTTCAGGTCCAGCGCGAGATGACAGAAAGTGAGGAGGACCCCAGGCGTAAGGTGCACCCCCCCCCCCATACTGACGCTGAAATTAATCTCTGCATTCTCCTGTGGCACCGGGAGGCCGCTTTCGATGGTATTGATATGACGTAATATGCACTCATAAACTGTCTTGCCTGTAGCACTCTCTCCGAGTCACATCAGATATAAATATTGAGACAAACCGATGGCAATTTTTTTACAATCTCCAGGTATGATCTGTCTCCAGCTGATCATAACCCCTCTGGCTCGTAATAGGAAAACACAGCAGGCGGGGGGGCGGGGAGTTGATGCTGTTGCTGCTGTGAGAATGGAGTCAGTCTCCCACCCGTTTGCCTCAGCTCTTGTCACTCCGTGTTCCCCCCTGCCCGCCAGCGTGAGCCCGTGACCGTCCCCTCAGCCCCACATACGACTGGAGGCCCCGCCCCCTTCACTACCCCCCAAATTTCATGGTTCCCAGGCCTTGTTCTCACAGCTGCCCAGTTTATTTTTGCTAGAGTGAGTCACAGAGGCCTGCTCAGACGCAGTGCCTTTCCCAGGAGAGTTGAGCAGGTCTAGTGTGTGTGTGTGTGTGTGTGTGTGAGAGAGAGAGTGAGAGAGAGAGAGAGTGTTTGTGTGGGAGTGGGAGTAGCTTTCCCCCCCTGAGCCACTGAGTAAATGTAGCTGAGCTGACTTCACGTCACTGTACAGTGGTGACGAGAAGGATCTCAAGCACCTCACGCCACCACCGCCTCATCCGTCAGCATCGGCCATCACCTTTCTCCTCAAACTGTTTCTTATGCACGGAGCCGTGTTACTCCGCTGAAATAACATGTCCACGCTCGCTTGTTTATAAATGTTTAAACTGGGATCTTACGACAGTTTATATTGATGGGGAAACAAAGCTGAGGAAGTGTACTGCATGTCAGGCCTAACTGCAAGACTCAACAATTTCTGCTGTAAGATAGACACATCTTTGATGTTCAGCAATAACATCATGGATCACTGCCTATCCCTCTAAAGCAAGATTACATTTTAAAAAAACAAGTTATTAAATAGAAACAACTCACTTGATTCTCGTGGCGTCACAACCGTCTGCAGCTCTGCTCGTTATCGTGACTTCAGCTCCAACTTTAATCCTCCTTTTATCTGTTTGTGTTCGGCAGTGTACTTTGTTTGATTCTTAAATGCATTTGCATCGCACACGGAGATATCGACTCGCTCCGGGGAAAGCTCTCGGCCAATCGAATTTGGGTCTGCAGTGTTGTAAAATGTTCTGTAATTTTAACAGGCCCAGTTAAAACCATACAGGAAGGGGATAGGATGTCTGTGGTGGTGAACAGGCCTCTCTGTTCAGCCTTCTGGGGGTAGAGAAATAATAAGCGCTTTGTGTTATCTGAAGTCTGGCAGGTTTCACAGTTTAAAGCCAGAGGTGCTCGTGTGTTGATGCAGCCGCTCTGAATGGTATAAGTGGAACTCTGACCTCTGTGTCTCTGTGTCCCTCACAGTCCTCCAGCTCTGTCTGCAGCAGAGGAGAACTCGGGAGCAGCTTGTGGATCAAGGCATCATGCCACGTGAGTCTTCACATCACACATAAACAAAACTCTTACCTTACACTCTGAAAATGAGGTTCCTGGACTGACAGCCACAAGGAGAGTCCATAGTGTCTTTCTTCTGCATAATGCCCTTCTACTTTTCTTACATACAAAATTGTGTTGCTGTTATTTGAATTATAAGTTCATACCTAAGGTAGACGGAGATGAGTTATGCCGCATGTTCAATGTTTTGAGTTACATTTTGTGGTATATCTGTTTTGCATTATTGAAAACTGCAAGTCAGCACATCAGCCTTTGTGCAGTCGTCCTGCAACCAGAGGAGGTCATGTCCTCAATGAGGTCCATGCGGAGAAGGTGGCAAAACATGGGATGGGTGAGGGATCCACATGTTTGTAAGGGAAGTACTTTATTAGACATTAGTAAGTACTTGCTTTTAAATATACTTAAAGTAGTGAAAGTGTTTGGCCTAATGAAAAAAGGTGAATTACATTATTTTGGCAAAGATCCACAGTGAACATGGCGACTCCATTTTTCAGGGAATGTCAGTTCAGGCAACTTCCTTTGAGGAATTCCTCCATCGTTTCATCGGTTTCTTTTAAGCGCTCCAGCGAGGCGTATTGACTGATGGGTATTTGTTCTTGTAAATTTCCGTGGAACTGATGAACTATTGTTCACTTCTTCCCTGCACAGTTCCCTTTGAACTGAGCATGATTGCTACCTACAGTCTGGAATCTCACTTAAGATGGCTGATTACCCTCCGATTGGGTCAGAGGACCAATTATTGATTACTTTTAAATATATCAAGTGCAATGTAATGTAAGGCAATACTTTGTGTAAGGCGGCGAGGCGGTGGACTAGTGGCAGAAACTTGGACTATGGGCAGAAAAGGTCTCTGGTTCGTCTCTGGTTCGACTCCACGGAGAAACAACAAAAAGACGAACCTGGATTGATCTGTCCAAAAATCCAAGAGGGTTCTCCCTACCCTGTCTAGTGCCCCTGAGCAAGGCACCTTACTCCCCCAACATCTGCTCCCCGGGCGCCGTACATGGCTGCTCACTGCTCTGTGTGTCCTGCACCAGATGGGTTAAAAGCAGAGGTTACATTTCCCTACAATTGCATTAGTCTGTGCATGTGTTTGGGACAAATAAATGTATCTTAATCTTAATCTTAAAATGTAGTGGAGTAGAAAGTGTAGATATTTGCTGATATATGCCAAAAGTGATGAGTACCCATAAATAAATCTATTTAAGTAAAGTACAGATACATAAAAAAAATCTACGTAAGTACAGTAACTAAGTATATATATTGGTTCCATCCCACCACTGGAAATATATAAACTAGGTTTTCTTAAATTCACTCTTTCCACCTAAGAACATGAACATCAAACTTCCTTTTTTAGACAAATAACTGTATTCATTATACTCATTCTCATTAAGTGTGAGGTTTATTCTTCTCTTACTAATAGTTGGATCATTGTCCTCATGTAAACATAGCCAATGATGAAAATGACTCACAGATTAATCACAGATAAGCCATCAAGCAGCACCAGGAAGGACAAGCTCCCACTTTAATACCGTTCATCTTTTGATGTGACAAAGTGGAGCAGACTCAGTCCCTACTTTCCCTGGCTGGGCTTTGTGTTTGAGAGAACACCTGATAAAAGAGAAGCTGCCTCTGCGATAGAATTGTGCTGATAGCTGGGAAGGCAGAAAGAGACAAAGATGTGTCCCGCTCACTCTTGAGAAGTCTCCTGCGGTCAGGTTTTCAGCTCCTCTCTGTGAGAATGAGTCAGTGACTGAGTCTTCTTCACCGGAGGTCAGTCTGTGGCCCGGACACAAACCTTCTCAGGCCATTCTCCACTGAACCTACTCTGCTACTCCCACTCTCACAGGCTCATGGTAGGTATGTGCTGAGATTTGGGTGACGAGCAGGAATGTTTTCCTTGCTTCTCTGACACACTCCTCAGAGCCCCCCCACCTCTGACAAAAAATGTCCTTAAAGCTAACAGTGCTCGTCATGGAGGAGGTGACGAGTCGCTGAGCCAGACCTGGTCTAAAGCATCATGAGTTTATTCTGAGGGATCAAAGAGTGACTCTCTGCATGGAGCAATCTCCTCTCTGCTTGAATCAGTAGAGCTGACACTTCCTGTCGGACTCCCATGAGCTTCTGTTTATTATTAATGTCACACTCATGCAGAACAAAGACAAAACACATGAAAATAATGATAGAAAGAAGAGATTTCACTGCAGCTGATTTGAGGTGGAAAGTGAAGTAAAAGAATGTCATATTGCCTAATATCGCAAATCACAATTTTGCCTCAAGGGTCTTAACAATCTGCACAATATTACGACACATGCTGTCCTTAAACCTCTGAATCAGACAAAGAAAACTCCCCAAAAAGCACATAAACAAGAAAGAAAGAAGGAAATCTCTAGGAGAGCAAGAGAGGAGGGATCACTCCCACAGAACCTACAGATAAGAAATAGATGTGGTGTTTACAGAATATTGCGACAAAGAAGATTTAAACTATGGACGGTCGGGACGATTACATTATAGATTGTAACATTAATGAAGAATATGATCTGGGAGGACATCAAGCAACTTCCACATGCCACCAACAGATTAGACCTGAGCCACGCGACCACCATGAAGATCTGTAAAAGAGGTCAGACTAAGCAAACATACACAAGGGAAAAAACACAAGCATGTCATTAACACGTTGAGTAGAAACAAACAAACACTCGGCAGGAGAGACAGACTCCTGGAGGATGAAGATCCAGATCCAAAACATCTGGCACGAGGCACCGGCAGCCAGGAGAGGGGAAGAGGGGTCTCAGGGGGGGGTCTCAATAGAGAGAACAGGGAGGAGTGGTTGAAGAGATATGGGCACACAACCGGGGCGGTCAAGTGCTGGAGGGAAAAGATGCAGCGGTTACCAGAAAGTTTACATTCATTCTAGGGCTGGGCAAGTTAACTCGTTTTAATCGAGTTAACTCAAGTGATGAGTTAACTCGATTGTTTATCCGCCAATTATTTTCTTTTTTCCTGTTCTGCAGCAGTCAGCAACAGACTTTCACAAAATAAAAGCCTGACTTTCACAATAAAACAATAAATAATCAAACCTGAGCTAATGCGAGATAAAATAATTAATCGAGTTAACTCATCACTTGAGTTAACTCGATAAAAACGAGTTAACTTGCCCAGCCCTAATTCATTCTGAACCATCCTGAGTAATTTTAAGACTTAGTAATATCACGTGTAAGCATAGGTGAAAAAAGTTGGTTTTGGTAACATCTTTAATGTAGTTTAATATATGATCAACCACCACAGCAAGGACCTTGGCTGGAGCGTGTTACTTTCTCTGTTCAAACGGTTGTGTCCGAACTCTGACCAGCGACCAGCCTCTGAGTTTCATCTTATCGCAGAAACAAGAAGGCCTCTTATTAGATCATTTGAGAATGTTCCTCATCTTTAACAGGACGACACAGTGAGTATCAGTAGTACAACCATGGTAATTACCACATGGAACTGGCTGCAAAAAGATTTTAAATTAACCGAAATGATTTCTTTGAACGCTTTTAAATCTACGATGAGATCATTTCAGACCACTTCTTTTACTTGCAGATGTTTTTTATGAATTTTAATTTATTTGTAACTGTTTTTTATCATTTTAATTTCAGTTTATATGTTGTGAGTGTAATATTGTGAGTGTACATATGTTATTTGTTGCTGCCTTTTGGCCAGGACTCCCTCGAAAAAGAGGTTTTTAATCTCAATGGGACTTTCCTGGTTAAATAAAGGTCAAATAAATAAATAAAAAAATTAAATCCATGGCTGAGTATAATTTGGCCTGGAGTTAAAATATAAACAGAGAAAAGATAGAAAAACCCGAGGGCCAAGAAGAGAGCCATGGGCTCCTCCGTATTTCACGTCAGTAAATATTGATGTAGTATTAATTCAGGAAACACTGTGTCTTTCAGATAAGTACTTAAAGACTTAAACCATGTGAGAGCCCGACCAGAGACACCAAATTGGTTTCCACACGTGGAAGTGATCTATAGTATTAAAAGCTGCACTGAGATTAAGCAAGAGACGTACAGAGGAGGAATCTAAACCATAGTAAGCAGAAGTGATGAGCCTTTAAAGTAGATTGACAGTTTAGCCAAAGCAGTTTTCCAGCCAGTGGGGATGAAGCCAGGAAAATAAAGTGATAGATTAAGATTATAAAGGATTGTAGGGTCAAGAACTGGCTAGAGATCTTTGAAAAGTGAAGCTGTTAAAGGGCTGGGTTGCTAGTTTGTACCTTTTTAAAGCAAAAGCATCTTAGATAATGATACACGTTTGCAATATTCTACTTTCAACACATTAGAAATGCCGTATAAAAATTCATGATGCAAAGAAAAGTATTTTTTCATAAATCAACTCATTTATTTTGTTTCAAGTCAATTCATTCTGTTATTATATTACTTTGACTTATTTACCTGTTTATTTATATAGTCGTTTATTTATTTCTGTTGAGCGAGAAAAGTTACAAATGTTGTTTTGTCACCTTGTCCCAGCTCTGAAAACACCTGCAGCCTTTCATGAGCAGATTCGCAGCCTCGAGAGAGCCAAGGTGAGATGTTCCATCAACACTGCAGCTGAACGTAACTGTGTTATTCTCCATTTTAATTTTATTCCATAACATTTTCATTTTCTTAACAGACAGGGAACTTCCTGAAGCACAAGCTCTGCAGCAGACCTCAGCGATCTGAGCTGGTCCGTATGCACATCCTGCAAGGTAGTCTTCCTCCTGTGTGTTCTCACTAGTTAGAAGCTTCTAGATAAGACAGACGAGATGTGGTTATTAATCTGCCTCGACTTACTGCCTACTTTGTTTTACAAAGTTCTAAGCGCTTTGTGAGTTCTGCCTGTAGCTGCTGTGAGTCACTCTGATGAAGCTGACGCTGGCCAGATCACAACTAATGATTCTCTGAATCTTTATCAGAGTCTCAGGCGGAGGCCTCCCTGCAGGCCACACAGATGCAGCTGAAGAGGGCCAGACTGACTGATGATCTCAATGAGAAGATCGCCCAGCGGCCAGGAGCCATGGAGCTGGTGGAGAAGAACATCCTGCCTGTGGACCCTGCTTCTGAAGAGGTCAACAATGGTAGATGCTTGTTATATCCTCCATCTTAGAAGACATGAAGAACCATTAAAAGATTTTATTTTAGCCACTTGGGTAACATCAGAATATCAGGTACTTAAGCCATTGTTGTTGTTTCACTAGTATTTGAGAAGTCAAAGTTAAGTCCAACTGATATGGATTTTTGGAGGCTGATACCAATATTAAGGAGTAAAAAATTTCCAAGATCAAATATCAGCCAATATATATTGAAAAAAGACCTTCAATGATTCCTAACATGTCACTTTTGAAACCCTATGACAAAGAAATGTCAATGAGGCTTAGCCATCAACTTTAATCTAAATAACTATAAAGACAAAGAATACGCAAAAACAATCAAATATTTACATCTTGAATTAAGAAAATAAACATTAATAACTCAGTGAAATGAAAGCTTTCATTTGCTGAAACCGTTATGTCTGTATTGAACATGTAAGCCTGCAATGTCTGTGTGTTTGTTATAGTCACTGACTAATGTGCAACTTATCCGCTTTGGTGATATCTTAGGAGATATCATCAAAGTCCGTTGATTTAACTTTGAAGATAAATTTGAAGATCCTCCCACTTATCCTCTTGCATCATCAAAATTTGAACGTGTCCAGCAGCTTAAGACTTAACATCTGCAGAACTATTGTCTTGATTTCCATCACCTTCAGCTGTACTCTGTGTTTAATGCCAATAAGCATTGTTAGAATGTTAACCTGCTAAACTAAGATGGTGAATTTGATAAACATTATACATGATTTGCATATCATGTTAGCATGCTGACATAAGCTTGAAGTCCCGCCTCCGCTTCCGCCGCTGCCCTTATACTGTTCTCACTCCTTTTGCAATGTAAGAATGAAACTCACTGCAGAATGAAGTAAGACAAATGCTTTTTCCCCCCCCAGTTTTTTACTCATCCTTTAAATAAATAACAAGCTGCACTTATTTATGTTTGATGTCGGCCTCACAGGTGAAAAGTCAAACTCCTCTAAAGCAGCAGATGTTTACAGCTTTGATGAGGACAGCAGCGAGGCCTTATCACCGGAGCAGCCGTCCAGCCAGGAAACTCCCGTCTGCACCCCCACCTCCGGGGGGGGGTCTGCAGGGACCGAGGCCGCTTCATCCTCCTCTCAGTTACACTCTGGCGTCCAGGTGAACCTTCAACCTTTACAAATCCTAAAACAGAAACTGGCCATGTTAAACAGATAAAACTACACTCTGATGACACGCTTTCTATTTTCTATAAGTCTAAAAATGTAATGTTTTCAGAAGCCTATGAAATTCTTTGTTTACTGCATAAACTCACAGGTCAACTGTGTTTAATGCACTTTTCATCCTTCGTTAACATATATCATGCTTGTTTTTCATTTTATGAGACATTTTATGTTTTTATTCCAGTTGGTTTTTCCTTGCCGAGCGTGGGATGATGATTAACGACCGCTCTGACTGAACGGCTTGTGTGTTGTTTTTTCTCTGTCTCTTTTCTTCAGCATTCCCCGCCATCAAACTCACAGCCCCCCTCAGATTTACTCAAACTCGTCTCTACAAATGAGACACAAAACAACTCACAAGCATCTGCACCTCAGCCAATCACAGCTGTTGTGTCCAGTATCACGCCAGGGCCGGTTCTTGTGAAGGTGAGTTGTTCTTTTCTAGTTTCCAGTTTAGCCAAAGACCTTTCAAAGTCTTCTTTCACTTAAGTGTAGCAGTGATTGTTCTTTTGAAAGGAAGAGTTCATTTAGTTTAAAACCAGCTGACAGGAAACTGAACGCTGGACCTCAGCTCTCTGTCTCTCTGATTTATTGACTGTATGTATTTTGGTTTCCTTTGGAAATGTGATGGCCGATACGTCAGAAGACACAGCATCTGTGTTTTATCATTCTGAAAGTCACATCAGTTAAGAGTTGAACTGAAATTCAGCCAAGTCGAAGTGCAGTTTGAGGAACAACGAGGTGTAAAGTACTTGATTTTAAATATGTGCACAGTTTGTCTTCAGTCAGGGTCGAAGGATGTTTTAACCCTCTTCACTTAAGCTGTTTCAAATCTAAGCCAAAAATCAAAGGGCACGGGTGAAGCAATAACTTGTGTGTTTATCATGATCCAGTTCCTCTCTGAGCACAAGGTGACCTCTCTCTCCCTTGGAATACAATCGTGGACTGAATTCGAAAAAAAATCGCAGGGTGTGTGTGTGCTGGCTTAGCCCAACTTGACGTTTCATAGTTATAACCTGCTGCTCTGATGCCAAGCCATTTTCATGTGCATCCTGTAATTGCAGGTGGTAAAACAATGAGGGTCACATTTCCACTACCCGCTTCCTCATCCTGCGTTTATCATCGGGTGTCAGAACAATGTCCCAGCTCAGTGTTCAAGCTATAAAAATCCACCATCAGTTCCAAGTCTTGAAGTGTTGGTGGTGGCTCTGCTGCCTCTGTTTACTGGAGAAACTTGTTCAGACATAGGGATCAAAAAGTGTCCAGATGGTCCGCTCAGGTTTTTACAAGTCCCCCTTTCCCTTTGTTGTGTTGTGCTCTGCAGCAGACTCTGCCCAAGCAGCCTGGCGATAAAAGCCGTAGCAAAAAGAGCAAAGAGCCCAAACCGTGGGTGAAAAAGCTGAAGTACCATCAGTACATCCCCCCGGACCAGAAGCAGGAGCTCAATGACGCCCCGATGGACTCTGGCTACGCCCGCCTCCTGCAGCAGCAGCAGCAGTTCCTGCAGCTCCAGATCTTAAACCAGCAGCAGCAGCAGTACAGCTACCCGGCCGTCCTGCCTGCCACAGTAAAGTATGGCTTCATTCAGAATCAGGATCAGAATCAGAAGTATTTTATTGCCAAGTACGTTCACACATACAAGGAATTTGCTCTGGTTATTGGTGCAAACAATGAACATGGAAACATAAAAAACGCAATAAATACAACATGCATAGGAGAGCAATAAAAAATGGGAAACCAGTATATATTTACTCACTGTTTACTTCTTATTTATACAAAGTAACATTTATTTTGAGATAAACATTTCTGAATAAAAATATATAAAAAATTTAAAAAGTGAAGTAAAAAGTGAAATTCTAAATGCAAAGCAGTTAACCGTGTCATATTGCAATATGCAATGTAATGCAGTATAATATAATATGATATGATATAATGTGTAAATTTAACAACACGGACACAGCCAGAGACAGGACTTTCCCCACCAACACTTGTCTTTGTTTGTATAGGCTTCATTGTTTAAGCTGCTGAAACAACCCTGACATACAAATGTATCTTCCTTCCTAAGTTTAGCTTTTTATTAAAACTTTCCACAAACTTTAACACTCACACCTGCTTTTAGAAGCCGTGGAGCTAACTGCCTCGACCGCAGCTGCTGTTTGTCTCACATACTTGACATTTCCTGCCCACGGTTTTCTACACAGAAGCTGTTAATTGTGAAAAATAGATAATAGTTCAAACTCTGTACTCCCTTTCTCTTCCGTCTTATTACAACAGATCAGCAACTGAGGTACAAACCAGCTGTTCCACTGTCCTGAGTGGAAACGCTGCGGCTGCACCCGTACCGCCCCGCCACGCTCAGAGGAACCGCAAGCTGGATCACTTACCGGCTAATCTGGATGAGATGAAGGTGACACAGTCTGACCTTATGCACCTCAGGCATGCTGCAGAGGAGCCCTAACAAAGATTTGAGAGATATTCTCTGATAATCTCTTGTGTTTACAGGTTGCTGGGCTGAAAATGGAACTAAAACGCAGATCGCTCCCTGTTTCCGGGACTAAGACGGGCCTGATCGAGAGGCTGAAGTTATATCGGGAGAGCTCTACCATCCAGACTGCTGCTGCCTTGGAAACATCAGCTGCCACAACGTCAGAAAACATCAAGTTAACCCCCCCTGTGTCCCCTGTGGCCTGCAAGGTGTCCAGTCTGGGTGTAGAGGACAGTAGTGTGGCAGAGAGTCCAACAAACCTTTCCGATTCTCGGTCTCCAGCCTACACTGCTCCCTGCAGGAGCTCCCCACACAGAGCTCCACAGGAGGAGTCACCCACAGAGACAGGGTCCTCTGGGAGGGACTCTGAAAAGGACAAACGTCTTCATGAGAAGGAGCGTCAGATTGAGGAGCTGATGAGGAAGCTGGAGCAGGAGCAGAGGCTGGTGGAGGAACTGAAGCTGCAGCTGGAGGTGGAGAAGAGGAGTCAGCAGGGAGATGCTCCACCTCAGCTCAGCCCTCTCGCTCCCATCCAGGTCAAAGAGGAGAGAAGGTCCTCCTTAACCTGCTCCGCCCCCTGCCGCTCCCCTGGTCTGCAAGTGTTGGTCAAACAGGAAGAGGCCATGGATCAGAGCCACTCAGCTCCTCCTGATCAATTCCTCATCAGCCATCAGACCATCAAGCAGCCCGAAGCATCGCACCATGTCCAGGCCGGAGCGTCCCCCCCGGCCTCAGCACTCACTCTCCAGCTCCCAGACAACTGCATCAGATTACACACTCCTGTTAGCAGCACAGGCCTCATCCAGACCTCTGGACAGGTGCCACAGAAAATAGAGGCCTCAGCAGCTTTACAACAGCAATGCAGCACTCACACTCCGCCACTGACAAAGGTGAGAAAACACACGAATGCTGGTGCACAGTGCCTGGCTCCGCCTCCTTATGAGTCATCACTGTCAGCCGTGACCCTGTGAGGGTTTACATTCCTTTAGGATACACAAACTAGGATTGTATGGGGAGACTCACACATGAAACGTGTGACATCATACGTTGGGTTTTACTTTGCAGTGGAGTTGTGCATCGTAGATGGGGTGCAGTGTTTTTGATGGCGCTGCCTAGGGTTGCAAAATTTTGGGAATATTCAAAGTTGGAAACTTTCCATGGGAATTAACGGGAATTAACGGGAATAAACTAGAAATGATGTGGGTAATTTATACTAACTGTATTTACCTTGTCATATACAGACATAAATATAAACATTTTGTTTTGTCATAGGCTGATTTGAGCCCTGAGGAAACTTTGGGCACTTGACTATATGCTTCTGCATCGTTGTGTCATTCTTAACATAGGTCTTTGCACAGTATTTGCAAATGTACACAGCCTTTCCTTCTACATTGGATGAGGTGAAATGTCTCCACACATGAGAGAGTGCACGTGGCATTGTTCTGTAGAATAAGATGAGAAAAAAGTTTGTAAAAAAACACTAATGCAACGCCAGAGATATAAATAGTTAGCCAAACTATTGGAATCGTCTGTAAACATATTTTACAATTGATGGATAAATGAATGGAAATAGGCTAGATGAACAGATGAACAATCCTCAATCAGCATGCTAATATATTTCCCCAGTAATATCATGGAAACTTACCTGACTAGTCCTTCACTCTACAGCAGGCCTCAATAGCCCTGCTGTAGAGTGAAGGATGCTGGGAGTTATCTGTGCATGTGATGGAAGAATGCACAGTGGAGGGTTGAAACTCAACGTTCCATACATCTTTAAAATAGAGTTTTGAATGATGTTTTTATTGCTCAGCGTTTAATTTGCGTATATTTTTATTTTTTTTTCAAAATTCCCAAAATTCCAGAGCTAAACTTCCCATTGGAAAGTTTCCGGAAATTTACCGGAAACTTTCCGCCCCTTTGCAACCCTAGCACTGCCTCATGTATCACATATCACATGTTTTTCCCTCTAACAATCAATTACACGCTACCATCGGGTAATACATCTTTCTTGTTGCCATGATAATAACAGGCTTTGGCTGAGTGGTGAAATCTTCTGGTCGCATCAGAAGAAGTCCTGTGGAAACACGGGCGACTGGAGCAGGTTCTGAGTGACGGCCGAGCGGCCAGAGAATCAGAATCACAGACACAAACCGCAGCTCGACACAAACTCATGAGTTAAACCCTTGTAGACGAATGTCCCGAATTTGCCTCAAACCCCATTCCGGTCTTTTATCCCACTAATGCCTGATGGTGCAAATACTAGACATACCATGAAGGTATTGGAAGTTCTCTGCTGTCATCTAGTGGTCGGAGTGGAAAACACATACTAGCCCCTTGGTACTGTGCAGCAAAGATATTTTGAGATATTAAGCTGTATTTGAAATACTGTGATGATGGAACAGCAATGATTGTACAGAAACATATGTTGTTATTCAATTTCAATCAAAAGCAGCATCAGCATAATAATCTACATACCAGAGACTGGAAAATTTGTTAAATTACGGTTATGCCCCATTATGCCTAATGTCGCTAACTTGCTTCATACCTAAATTTTATATCTATTGTATATGCTATATTGAAATCAACAATCTCCACTTAATTTAGCATCTGTGTGACAGCCAAAAGCACAAATAATATTTTTTTTACATATTGGAAATTAATTCAGGCAATAAGGGGTTAAGATGTGCAGCACAAGCAGGGTTAAAATGTGACGAAGCCTCAGCTGAAGAGGCCTAACAAAACTCTGTGTAACTTATTTTATATTAAAAGCAGGTGATGAGCAATCCTCTTTTCCCCAATTCCCTCTGCAGCTTGTTTACTTCAACATAATTAACTCCTGCAGTGTATTTGTGTGTGTGTGTGTGTGTGTGTGTGTGTGTGTGTGTGTGTGAGTGTCTGCCTGTGTGTCGACTTTTCCGTACATGTTGCAGAAAGCATTCCCCTAACATTGATTGCATTAATGCATTTATTAATGTGTGCCTCCCTGCTGAATTTCCCTGCAGACGTGGAGGATGGACCCGGCAGCACAAAGTTCACTCAGCACATTCCCAGTGAGTGTTCGTCCTGCAGGAGCCTCCGGTAACCAGCCCATCGCTAATGGACCAGTGAAGAAGGTAGAAGATTACCCTTAAGTCCCATCTACTTTCTCTCGTCTTTTCCTGTAAAGCAACTGAAGTGCTGAGTCTGGGTTTTTTTTTGTGAGATGTAAACTGCATTTGAGCAGTGGGCCTGATATACAGACCCAGAGGTTCCTGCATCCTGTTCCCACTAGATTCGATGGAAGTTTCATAAAGAATCATTCTCCACTTCCTATAATTCCTTATTTGTATAGAAAAGCGCCAAATTGACAAGTTACTCACCAGGGGTCGAAGGTGGAGGCGTGATATAGTAAACTTTTGTGGTAGCATTAGATTCGAGGGGGGACGTCTTCTGACTTGTGCTGAATGACACCTCTAAGACAAGAAGAAGAAGAAGAAGAGCAAAGTTTGAAGCAGTAATGATTTTCTGCAGTAAGTGCTGAGTCTGGGTTTATTTTGTGAGATGTAAACTGCATTTGAGCAGTGGTGTCTTTGGGATGTTTCCTGTTTTTCATTTGACTGTTTTCTCTTCCTGTTCCAGTCTCCCAGTCACAGTCAACCACCGCTGATGTTGCATCAGCAGACGTTCAAATCCCATGTGTCCAAGTGTAAAGACCCCCCGCGCTATGAGGACGCAGTGAAGCAGACACGCAGCATGCTAATAGCTGTTCAGGTGGGGAAATGAGAGGAACGCTTTAATAAATAGTTACGTTTATCTTGAAGTTGTCAGGTGTGTAACTGGTTGTTATTTGTCTGCAGGGTCCCACTGCAGCCAGCCAGCAGATGGATGATCTATTTGATGTGTTAATTGAGAGCGGTGGTGAGAAATACTGATTTCTTTTCATTTTGGTAAATTAGGACAACTTCCTTTTGGATTTTTGGATTTTGAACTCTTTGTGTGCTGCACTTGTTCTTTCAGAAATCTCCCCCTTCGTCAAACAGGATCCTCCCAGCCTGGACAAGCCTCTCCCCGTGACAGCCAGCGTAACCACCCTACCTGTCAACATGGTTCTATCCCGCCCTCCCGCCATGGTCCAAGTGGCACAGCCGCCGGCGCCGCCCCTCAAACCTTCGACCGGCCTGTCAGTGCTGATCTCTGACCCCCAGCTGGACAAGCTCCTGGACTGCAGCACACTGTCCCCCGACTCTGAGCCACAAACACTGAAGCTGATGGAGGAGTTGCATTCGCCCATCACCATGGAGGTGGACTTTAACGTAAACGCACCACCCTCTGCTTTTACCTTGCACAATGCCAACATGGACACTATGGACACTATGGACAATATGGACTGGCTGGACCTGACCCTGTCAGCGCCAGCAGAGGGCGTCAACCCCTTGGACATGTCCACATCGGTGGGCGTCTTCTCCTCTGACTTCCTGGAGCCTCATGAACTGTGTTGATGGAAATGAGGTAATGCCAATGCACAACTGATGTGTTATCATTACAAGGTTTATTAATCATCATGTTACTCACATGTAATCCATTTACAGCATATTACTTTTTATGAAACAGTACATTTACTCATGTAATTGTGCATAGGAGGTTAACAAAAAGGGACGACAGTTGAGCGAGTGGACGCCAGAAGGAGTTTGAATCTGGAGTGGACAATTTGGGAAAAGGGAGAAGGAATAGAGTCAGTCGTCTTTCTAAGGCAAGCAGACAGGGGTGGGTGGGGGGGAATCTTGTTACGGCTGAATGACACACCAGCCACGCACCAATGTGTCATCTGTCTGAGTGTCGCTTCCATGTCTGTCCTTTGTCATCACCTCTCCCACCAGGAGGATGGCAGCTCAGGCCGCTGAAAACATATTCCTCTCTTTATTCTGGGTCCAGAACCTGCAAATGTCAGATTTGTACCTTGTACTCTCTGTTACCCACAGAATAAAATGGTTGTGTGATAAAGATAAAATCATGCATATCTCTGTGTACACAGCAAAATCTGTAGTGTTGTTGTTTCAGTGTTAATATTTTTGAGTTGGTGGGTGTCGATTTTGGAGTTGTTTTAACGCCACTAGTGTTAAAAAAAGCTCTGCGAGCGTTGTCAATTAAGCGAGTTAAATGTTAACACCTGTTACTGAGTTAGATTCACTTCAGGTCGAGTTCATCATAAAATATGGGAGGAGCTTCACCGCAAATCTCTGCACCCAATGAACCATAACAAAATCCCACGGCTCTCTTTATCAAGACAGGTGTAAGACTGACCCTCGGTCTCATTTTAGTGTTAAAAATACACTTTAATGAGTCATAAAATAACACTATGTATGTTAAAAATTAACTCTCATAGCGAAATGAAATAACACGATTTTAGT
The DNA here is from genome assembly GCF_963576545.1 of Limanda limanda. Lineage (NCBI taxonomy): Eukaryota > Metazoa > Chordata > Actinopteri > Pleuronectiformes > Pleuronectidae > Limanda > Limanda limanda. Next base: position 22,293,964 of record NC_083652.1, read on the forward strand.
GTTAAAAATACACTTTAATGTGTCATAAAATAACACTATGTATGTTAAAAATAACACTCACAGAGAAAGGGAATAACACAATCTAGAGTTAAAGGTGCACTTATGTGGTGTCATAAAATAACACCAAGGGTGTCAAATATTTATCACTGTTAAAGAGTTAAAATATTAACACTTTTCAAAGTGTAATTTTAACTCAGAATCCGTGAGGATTATATAGACTCAGAAAAAGTGTTAAATTTAACACTCTTTGAGTTGAATTAACACTCCCGATTTTGCTGTGTATGAGTTCGGCTGCGGCGAATCCATTGGTGGATGTTTTTTAAATGTGACAGAAGACGGAAGGAATCCACAACAAACCCTTGCTCAATAAATGTCAGGCCATTTCAAATAAACATGATTTTTTAATAATTTAAAGAAGGCATGAGTTTGTTTCTGTGGGAGACTCACATCACAAAGAGGTGGTACTGGTGGTGTGAGCTGACAGTGGATGTAACTTGTTATCAATCTTTTCTCATGTTTGTCCTCTTTGTTGTCTGATCCTCATGAATTACCATGTGACTGTACATACTGCACTGACCGTGGGAACAGCAGAAACTACTGCTGCTATCAAAACAGATTGTAAACACACACACCAAAAGTAAAGCATTTCTGCCACAAGTTTTTACTGTCAGCAGCTCAGACGAATCGAACTTTAATATCACAGGTCATGAGGACTGACTGTGATGTCAACGATAAACCTAAAGCAGGAGAATCCTCACTAAATGTCACGGACAACAGTTAAATGAATCTGTTGGCAGACCGACTCCTGCAGGATTACAAATATTTATTATCTGCTTTGTTATGTTCAGACACAACCTGCAGTAAAAGAACAGTACCCATGAGTGTGATCCAGTGTGTGTAGTGACATCTGCTGGCCACATCTGGTTTTCTTTTTCAGCAAATAACACAAAACGACATCTGTATGGAGTTAATAAACTTCAGTGTCAAAGAAACTGTTGCAGGACAGTGGGACAGTGCCTTCATGGATTATGTGCTGGAATGAGAATTTTTTTTTTTTTTTTTTACCTTTATAACTCCACTGCAAGAGACATTATAATGCAGAGTTTGTATAGCACATGTTTTCCACAATTGTGTATTTCTGTTTAATACAAATGTATCAGCTGGTTTGGTTTCGTAAATACAGAGACAATTGGGATTTCACACCTTTTCTCTTCAGCGCTTACCATTAAAAACTACAATAAATGTATTAAGTTTGTCGCACTGTTGACTCCTAGAGAAATGAACTTTGACACAATTTGAATCATTTCACAGATTTTAGTAGACCCTTAAATGTGAAGTCATACAGATAATGTGTTTAAATCTCATATGATCTACATCTAAATACAATCAGTCACGTCAGAAAAGAAAATTGAACACAAGAGAGTGTCATCATTCGGTCTCGGTCCTCCGCATGCTTTCCTCTCAGAGCTTTTTAACAGTGCTGATTACAGAGCGACACCTGGGACACTTGTGGGTGGTCGATTTGAATGATTCCAGGCAGAAGGGAATGAGGCAACAACCCGCCACGCACCTGCAAGAAAACAGAACAGGAGTGTGGGTCTGGTTACACAATCATGTAAAAATAATTCACCAGGAACAGGGGGGAGGGGAGAGGCGGGGGGTGGTTGTGGTTGTGGTTGTTTCATACCCGATCATAGCTGTCATGAAACACACCATCCAGGTCACACTGCTGACGGACTGGGAGGTCTCTGTCACCACGAACTGACGACACTCGGGGCACTGAGTCCTGCACGGACACGGTGGAAGGTCTTCTGCTTCCAGAATCACTTTAGGGGCTGCGTGCAAAGAAGAGAAACACAACTTTTTTAAATCACAAAACTACTTTCATTGATAATCTGTCTAGAGCTCACAGGCATCAAAACCAAAGTTTAGTCTGTGGAGTCAAAAACTAGTAGAATATTAAAGGATAGATAATAGAACAGATGAACACACTTGTTTTTGTTCTTTCGTGCAGGTTAACAAGGCGCGTGAATGCCACACAGCATATGATCTTCACTCTCACAAACGAATGATGAGCAAAAGCATAATTAATATATATGTTTACATGGACACTGATATTCAAATATTAACCCGATTGAGACATTAGGATGAATAAGTCATGTAAACAGCATTTTCTAATGACCTAAACCTGAAGGCCAGAATAATAAATAATAAAAATATGACATGTGACACCTCAGTGTCATTATATGTATGCGTCTTAATTCTCTTGGAGTTTTTGCAGCATTTTTACTTTACATTACATTACATTTCCTTTAGCTGACGCTTTTATCCAAAGCGACTTACAATAAGTGCATTCAACCCCGAGGGAACAAACCCAGAACAACAAGAATCAAGAAAGTACAAGTTCTTCAAAAATAAAGCCAAACTACAAAATGCTATAATTAAGTGCCATTTAAGTGCTACAAAATTGTTAGTTTAAAAAATTGTTCTTTTTGTGCAATTTACATGTACCACAGTCACTTCTTGACACCATAATCAGACTATGCTCTTTCTCAACATGTGAACGGGAATATAAATGCTATTTTCTTTAAGCGACTCATGTAAACATCATAATTGAAATAATGTCTTACTCCAATATTGCTTTCTATGTCAACAGTCATTTTTGAGGCCTGATATACAGACCCAGAGGTTCCTGCCTCCTGTTCCCACTAGATTCGATGGAAGTTTCATAAAGAATCATTCTCCACTTCCTATAATTCCTTATTTGTATAGAAAAGCGCCAAATTGACAAGTTACTCACCAGGGGTCGAAGGTGGAGGCGTGATATAGTAAACTTTTGTGGTAGCATTAGATTCGAGGGGCGCCGTCTTCTGACTTGTGCTGAATGACACCTCTAAGAGAAGAAGAAGAAGAAGAAGAAGAGCAAAGTTTGATGCAGTAATGATTTGTCTGCACTCTGCAGTGAAACCTAAGACTCACTCTTCGCGCTGTCGTTGTCATGGTTTTGGTTTTGGATCTCAGCCTTCCTCTCATTCAGTTCCTTCAGTTTGTCATCAATGCTGTCAATCTCCTGTTGAGCCGATCCCACTTCCTTGCCATCTGGAAATAGAAACACCAGTCACACGCAGGAGAACAGCAGAGGCACAAGGAAAAAAACTATTTTGCTGAAGGCTATGATACTCAACAGAAAAGTCAGATCCTATATATTCTGTCCGTCGTGTGTCACCTTTTTGTCCAAACTCGACATGATTCCGTAGCTCCTGAATTACACACAGCAGTTTTTTCCTCTCCAGAAGTTGATGGGTTTTGAGAGAGAGAGAGTTCTGTTCTGTCGTTTGCCTGCTCCTCTCGTTCTCTGAAGAAGTCATGGTGGGGGCTGAAAAGACTGAAGAGGCCAAATGTTCTTAGCTCTTTACTCTCATTAGGCACAATTCCTGACTCCGCAAGAAGCACATTAAGAACAGTTATTTTTTTTAACGGTCAAGAAAATAGGAACTGTCAAAAGTTCCTATTTTAAATTGTCATTTTTATTGATAATATTGTTAGTAAGTGAGGAGTTTATTCTTTCTTTTTAAAGACTACTGGTAGGACATGGTTACTACAAGGACCGGTCAGACTTGGCACTGGCCCCACCCCTGGAAACATTTCAGAATTATTAAATTAAGTATAAAAAACCCATCCTGATGCCTTCTGTGTTTTATACAAATGATTAATCTATGAGGTAGAAGTGGTGGTCAACAGTGGCTTTGGTCGTTTCCAGATCAACAGTAAACGCAGATTAATGCTCGATAGAATAGTCAAAGGTCATAAAAAGTTGGTTTAAACAAAATAAGAAATGGTCCCTCCTCACTGAACCCATTTTAAGATTTAATTTATATATCAAAGAACTCCGTTTGGTGTCATTATAAAACACAAATAAGATTGAGTCCAACTTTTCCTCGATACGGAAAAACTAAAACAAAAAACATTTCTGGCTCGTTTTTTTTATTTTTATGTTGAGTCAGCAAAGGTAGGCGACTAAAACAATCATTTAACATTGATGAGGAGAAAATGCTGCAATCAATTTTCAAAGTAACACGACATAGATCTCAAGTCCAGTGAATGTATTTATTACTTTAACTGTACTCACTACAACCCTGTCAGAAGCTGAACCATCACTTTAACATCCCAGACCCTAGTTTCATAAAGTTTCCTTTAAGCTGTGTTAAAGAGAATATTAAAACATTAAAGAATATAGTGCAGTACCTCAATCCCTCAGCCGCTCCCAGTGAATCCTGCACAGGTAACATTCAAACTAGGTAAATAAGGACACAATACATGTACTGTTCACTTCCATCACGAAATATTCAAATCAGCTCATTTCTGACTGCCTCCTGGTACAGAGAGCTCCTTTTTAATGTGCAAGCCAAACACAACCACACGGATATAGAAAAAACCTTTTATTATTTGAACACTATTATACATGAATGATAGTCAAATTGAGGCCGAACATTCAGAATTACAAACATTTTATTTACATGAAGCCCCTTTAAGAAAACATCTCACTTTGTAAATTGTATTTTTCTGTATATGTGCAGTTTACAGAGATATTTCAGGACCTTAAACACTTCAACAAACAAGCCATAATAAAATAAATACTTTGTCAACATTGTGGGAGTACCAGTACTCGCCACAGGAACTTCTGTTTTTCCGTCTGATGTGACAAATGTTGGTTGCGACATTTCATTTTTTCCTCAGCCTCTTCATGAAAGTCACTTCATCTCTGTTCCTGACCCCGTAGCTGAAGATATGAAAAAAGAAGAGGAAGAAATGTTTAAACATCTGTTGACGACAATGTAAATGAAGTTCAACGAAGTGATGAGTTTATACTCTCACTCTTTCAGCCTCATCTTGTCATCGTCAAGCTTCTCCCCCTGAAACACCAAATGGAATGTTCTCCAAACGTATCTCCTGTAAAAGAAAGGAAGTTTGGCCACTTTTAAAATGTTGTTAAAACTCATTTATTAAGTATTTTTGTGTGTTAATGTGTGTGTGTGTGTGTGTGTGTGCATTTACCAGCTGACATGTTTCACTCCACCTTCACGTTGTTGTTTCAACTCCATGAATCTGCGAATGGCCTTCTTCAGATCAAGGACTGTGGCATTTTGCACCACCACGATGGCTTAAGGAGAAAGAACAATAGAAATACAGAAATGAATAATTGGGTTTCAATAATAAATCGTAAACACGAGAAAACACGACGTAAATCTCAACACTTACGCATTACTTCCCCATCTGCCTTTAAAACCCTCACGGTCATCGCCTGGCCGTACTCCAAAGCTATTTGAGAATTGATCTCCTCCAGAGTCACCTTCAAAAAACAACAATCACATTTCAGGGATATTTCCATAAGGACTTCTGTCCATCTTAAAGCATGGATTAATGAAACATGACTAGGGTTGCAAAGGGGCGGAAACTTTCCGGAAACTTTCCATGGGAAGTAAAGCTCGGAATTTTGAAAAAAAATAAAATACGCAAATTAAACGCTGAGCGATAAAAACATCATTCAAAACTCTATTTTAAAGATGTATGGAACGTTGAGTTTCAACCCTCCACTGTTCATTCTTCCATCACATGCACAGATAACTCCCAGCATCCTTCACTCTACAGCAGGGCTATTGAGGCCTGCTGTAGAGTGCAGGACTAGTCAGGTAAGTTTCCATGATATTACTGGGAAAATATATTAGCATGCTGATTGAGGATTGTTCATCTGTTCATCTAGACTATTTCCATTCATTTATCCATCAATTGTAAAATATTTTTACAGACGATTCCAATTGTTTGGCTAACTATTTATATCTCTGGCATTGCATTAGTGTTTTTTTACAAACTTTTTTCTCATCTTATTCTACAGAACAATGCCACGTGCACTATCTCATGTGTGGAGACATTTCACCCCATCCAATGTAGAAGGAAAGGCTGTGTACATCTGCAAATACTGTGCAAAGACCTATGTTAAGAATGACACAACGATGCAGAAGCATATAGTCAAGTGCCCAAAGTTTCCTCAGGGCTCAAATCAGCCTATGACACAACAAAATGTTTATATTTATGTCTGTATATGATAAGGTAAATACAGTTAGTATAAATTACCCACAACATTTCCAGTTTATTCCCGTTAATTCCCGTATATTCCCGTTAATTCCCGTTAATTCCCATGGAAAGTTTCCAACTTTTAATATTCCCAGAATTTTGCAACCCTAAATATGACACACAGTAATGTGTCTGAAATAAACGTAGAAAATAAATAAAATACAAGTCAACGTGTTTGTCAGTCTCGTCTGTGGGGTTTGGTCTTTCAACTCCATGAGCACAAGACGTGTGAAGTGACCATAAACTGATTCTGATTGTGAAAAGCTCCTCAGCTTAATGAAACCTTTAGTGAATGATTTAAATCATCACTCAATAAGCTGGTTAGTCAATCCACAGGGAATGAATCAGCAATTAGTTTGACAATTCAGTATTTGTATGATTCATTTATAGTTAAAAACGCCCACGTGTCTTTTGTGCCGACTTCTCAAACCCATGTCATAATCCTTTGGCTTCTTGTTAATCATCAAATTACTGTAAATTGATTGTTATTGGTCAATGAGGACGATCAGCCCATGATGTCACAGAGGCCTTCTGACCATACCCTCAAAACCTATCTTTCATCCCCCAGGCCGTAAGACTTTTAAACTCCTCTGAACTGCAATAACTCCAGCAAACCAGCACCCTGGAATATTTTCACATTTGCACCAGCACCATAATAAGCATATTTGAATATTTGCACTACTGCACAAATTGAACATTCATCTGTAAATATATATATTTAGATACATATATTTTATTTTCTATTTTAAATTTTTGATACTCTATTTTATTCTTTTTCTATTTTATTCTTTTTTATTCTATTTTATACTATTTCTATTTTTATTTTATTTTTTTGGGTTGAAATTACTGAGCATTGCTTAAAGAGAGCCTGTGACCCAAGTATTTCATTGACAGTGACTGCTTCATGTTATCTCTGTTCATTTGACAATAAAAAGAGACTACAGGTTTTTTTTAGAAATTGAGAAACGTCACCTGATTCAGTTTATCACTTGGATTTGATTGTTTACTGTAAAATGTGGACACTTGATTTAACAAACACTATGGACTTGTGCAGACCAGTAGAAGGAATACAATTGATTTGGAGACATGGGAGCGATGAATGAAGAGTGTGATTGTTGTTCTTCACGCAGCTTCTGATGATCACCTGGATCGGCAGGTCACACAGTAAAGGATCCTGTACAAGTTTAGCGAGTCCTTCCTCGAAGATATCCAGGATCTCTGGGTGAGGAAGAGACTCCTCGTCTTCCTCCTCCTCCTCCGCATCTGGAGCGGACACATCTGCTTCAGCCACCTCCTCCTTCTCCTCCTTCTCCTCCTTGGCACACTGTGCTCCTTCTGCAGCGTCCTGCTCCTCCATCACCGGGAACTACAGAAGAAAAACACCGCGAACTACAGCAGCAGCACTTCCGGGTATACGAGAAGCAGATTCACTATACTTCCTGAAAAACCTTCAGTCAACACACTGGATTCTACGATTCCATCCATCCACGTTGTAAACAAACCACGGCTGTGCACCACAATTTGTACACCGGAGGATAACACCATTTGGTGCTTTTGGTTCCTCTTAGCGGAAGTAAATTCACACACTGCTTAGTCATGCAAAGTCAAATCAAATTTTGGACTAAATATGTCTTATTGATTTTTACATAACTTCAGAATGTGTGTTGACATGAAATGCCGTCCTTGCCCTTTTGTTTTAATCTTTTGTTTCCAGTCGAGCTGTAAAAACCAGTGCACCTGCTTTCGCCTTTTTATACGAGAAGCAGATTCACTATACTTCCTGAAAAACCTTCAGTCAACACACTGGATTCTACGATTCCATCCATAGATATATGTCTTTATATATATATATATATATATATATCTATGATTCCATCCACGGAGTAAACAAACCACGGGCTGTGCACCACAATTTGTACACCGGAGGATAACACCATTTGGTGCGTTTGGTTCCTCTTAGCGGAAGTAAATTCAAAACACTGTTTAGTCATGCAAAGTATCAAATCTTGGACTCAATATGTCTTATTGATTTTTACATAACTTCAGAATGTGTGTTGACATGAAATTCCGTCCTTGCTCTTTTGTTTTAATCGTTTGTTTCCAGTCGAGCTGTAAAAACCGGTGCACCTGCTTTCGCCTTTTCCTGTGATGATCCTCGTGTGCGTCAATCTGTTTACAGCGGCTAATCTAAACAAGCTAGCTCTCCGTGGGAAACACACCGTCGTCCCATCGCGTTTCCTACGTTCCTTTCCCATGTGTCTCCTCCGCTGACATGCTCCTGTTCTGTCCAACCTGTGGGAACGTGCTGATCGTGGAGGAAGGACAGAAGTGTATGAGGTTCGCCTGCAACACTTGTCCCTACGTGCACAACATCACCAGAAAGGTGAGTCGCAGGTTGAGCTCGTTCGAGATGTTTGTGATCCCGGTGGACTCAGAGGAATTGAGGTTTTTGTTGTTGTTGTTGTGTGGCCGCAGGTGAATTACAGGAAGTTCCCCAAGTTGAAGGAGGTGGATGATGTCCTCGGTGGAGCTAAAGCCTGGGAGAATGTGGACTCAACGCCTGGTAAGTGACATTCCATCAGCTCCCGGCCTCTCGCCTTGATGAGTGTCTCTTAAGGGTGGGAATTGGCAAAAATGTGACGATTCAATAGTATTGCGATATTTGGGCCACGATTCAATAGTATTGCGATTCTGCGATATATTGCGATTCTGCAAGTATTTCGATTCTGCGATATATTGCGATTCATGTCCCCCATATTATTCAAAGGCATTACAAAAAATGAGGAAAATAAAACTGCTCAACTCACTTCAAATGTCACATTTAATTCTGTGAACAACATTGTCTTCTACACATTAACTGAAGTGCAAAAACTTTGTCCTTGAACATTCAGGACACAGGACCTTTGTAATTATTTTCTGAATAGGAGACCTCTCACATGAACGCTGAGCTCCCAGCACATAACTTACAATTATTAAAATACAATACAGTAACATCAAGCAGACATAATAGAGTAACATAAACCTGAGAATAATCATATAAATAAGAGTAACTTAGAGCTTCAATCATATTGAGAAAAATAAACAAATGTGTACTATGGGAATATTGGCGTTTTTGTTCACAAAAAGGAGTTGGTCAACATGCTCAGATGTTAAAGTTCCTCTGGAACGTTACTATATCTCCTGCAGTGGAGAACATCCTTTCCGCATACACACTAGGTATCTTTTAAACTCTTAAACTCTCCTCGTCATGCTTTGCCAGCCAGGGGCTGTTACATATATAATTGTAAATAAATATTAATAATATATTGCAATACTTTGTGCTACAGTATCGATATAATCGCAAAATATCGCGATACTGAACAGAATCGTTTTTTTTCCCCCACCACTACTTGATGAGTGTCTCTGTGTATCAAGTTGAGATTTCTATATATGAAAGTTAGTTTACGATATGTTATTATTTTTAAGTTAACACAATTGAGTGTCAATAGGCAGTTGGTCTCCACAGGACAACGATCCAAAGCAGTACATTCTAAAACCCACCGTGAACTTTTTGAAGCTTTTTGAACAGCCCTGTCTCCATCATCAGTAAAAAGTCTGTGGGTAGATCTGAACACGTGCTGTGTGAGCAAGATAGCCTCACAAATATCTGGGAACTAGATGTGTTCTCCCTCATGAGGGTGGCAACTCCCTGTAACATAAATTCAATTAACTCAATTGTATAAGTTTCAGATCATTTCAAATTCACAAATAACAAAAGTTGTTACAGTTGAGCCTTTTAACCCCTTGTAAGCGAATGTCGCGAATTTGCCTCAGACCCCATTCAGGTCTTTTTATCCCACTAATGCCTGATGGTGAAATACTACATATACAATGAAGGTATTGGAAGTACTCTGCTGTCATCTAGTGGTCGGAGTGGAAAATACATACTAGCCCCTTGGTACTGTGCAGCAAAGTTATTTTGAGATATTAAGCTGTATTTGAAATACTGTGATGATGGAACAGCAATGATTGTACAGAAACATATGTTGTTACTCAATTTCAAGCAAAAGCAGCATCAGTATAATAATCTACATACCAGAGACTGGAAAATTTGTTAAATTACGGTTATGCCCCATTATGCCTAATGTCACTTAAATTTTATATCTATTGTATATGCTATATTGAAATCAACAATCTCCATTTAATTTAGCATCTGTATGACAGCCAAAAACACAAATAATATTTTTTTTTTACATAAAGGAAATTAATTCAGGCAATAAGGAGTTAATAGAACGACAGCAGAAACTAAACTTGACTGTAAACTGAGCTATGTTAAAGGTTCACTGTGTAGACTTTAGTGACCTCTAGTGGTGGAGTGTCATGTTGCAGCTGAATAACCCTCACCCTCCCAAACATGAGAGCCTGTGTTAGCCTTCAGTTGTCATAAAAAACTCAAAAGGTTTTTAGTTTGTCCAGTCTGGGCTACTGTAAAGAACATGGCACTCTCCGTAGAGAAGACCCACTCTCTATGTAAATATAAAGTATGTACATATAAGAGGCCTATTCCAGGGTGATTAAAACAATTCCTACAATCAGATGATCACACTAAACATCACTAGGATTATTTTATATTCAATTGCTGTCATTAGATCCCTTTCACCTAAACTGTACACACTGAACCATTAAACACTTTGACACACAGATTTGATTGTGACTTTTGTTCATTAGATAGTCTCGTTCTTAATCTGTGCTACTTTTACACCATAAACCAAATGTGTTAAACCCAACTTGTGATCCAGGAGTGACACTTTTGCATTTGTCTCTGTTTTCAGAAACTTGTCCCACGTGTGGTCATCTTCGGGCATATTTCATGCAGATTCAGACCAGATCAGCAGATGAACCCATGACCACTTTCTACAAATGCTGCAATATCAAGTGTGGACATCGATGGAGAGACTGACACTTTTGCACTTTGAACATTTTCATGAAGAGGCATAGATTACTCATTTTGGGGCCTTTATTTATCAGCAACAGGCTCTTGCAGAGATCTTTCATTTGTTTGTGTTTCTATTCTGTGTATAGAAACAGCTAATGGACCATTAAAATAAGTTTCAATGGAAAATCATATTCTGATTTTTATTGATAAAATATCACCTGTATACAACAGTCAAACAAATGTTGACTTACATAGTTAATACATATCACAGACATTTAGAGAGCAATGCAGACCAGCATTATCCACAACAATGGCATACAGTACTTTGTATTAAAAGTTTAATGCAATCCTTCAACTCTACATAAAACTTCTTGCACAGCTTAGCTTACCTCGAGAGGGAAATAAAAATCAAATGCACGGAGTCAAGGAACTAGCCAGTGAGAATTCTTCATTTCGATGTGTGGCTCATGCAGACTAACTCTGCACTGAACAAAGGTGAACTGCAGATCAGGCATGCTGTGGTGGAACATTGTTTGGATTCGTCTCAGTGGAATCACAATGTCATTTTTGCAAGATGTCTGATAACAGTCATTTGACACTAGCAGGGATTCATTTTCTTTTGTAATTACATTAATAGTCAACAGACATCTGTGTTTGTTATCTAACATGCATCAGAGAAGTGCAGGTATTCTTTAATGGCTGAGTGATGATTGATGGAGCCACCACTGTTTTCTTTGCCCGCCAAAGATTCCTTTTTTAACTAGCTACATGTTTGGCAGCAAAAACCCACCCGCAGCATCAGTAAGAAGATGGAAACATTTGGCCAAAGTACACGAGATTACTCAGATCATGCATTGTGTCTCCTAACGGTACAATCCTCGGTCTGCATCTGTATTTTAATTCTACTTTAGCCTGAATAAGTGCATGTACAGTGGAGTTCACTGAGCAAAAAACTAAGCCAGGGAAAGCCAAAATGTGTCACTGCTATACTGGTGCGATGACATTGTAAATCACATTTCTTTCCTCTCAGGATTTGCAGACGTTCATAGTTAAAGAAGGGGGGGAAATGCGAATCTCAACTTAAAGTGCAAATGTTAGCTCTATTATCGAAAATGGACAGAGGGCGTTCATGTGTAATAGTTTAACTGTACATCACACGACATTTTGTGACTGCTCACTGAAGCCCAGGTTAATAAATATAGCAAGTAACATCCATCTTGGCCGAAACAAGCAAATATAGCCAGGTGACAAATTAAAGAGAAAAAGCAGAACAATGGGGGGGGGGTGTGAGGGGACACTGGATGGTTTGATTAGGATGAAGCACCAATGAGTGACGTGTTGGACAGCGTTGTCCCTCACATTCATCAAAATGAGGGAGGATCTTTTAGAGGAATGGTGGTTAATCCCTCCAGTAGATTAATGGAACTGGTGGTACAAGGGGACCAAACTTCTTACGAGACACCTGCATGTGTTGGGTACTTTTCATTTAACTTGTCACCGGTCTACATCCACTTGTCGAGATGAAAATGGTTAATTTGCTCACATTCACAACAAAAAACGGTAAAACTAGGTCTGTTCTCAGACAAAATGGACAAATGTTCACAGTTGTTAAGATTATTTTGCTAAAATAGTGGATACAATTTCTGAAATAAATTAAAAAGAAATACTGTTTACTCAGTATGTTTGACTTCAACATGCTTGCTTCCGAGTAAAATCACAGATGAAAGATTAAAACAGATTAAAATAAAGAACCTGATCATTTTCAAAGTTTTCTCGAACTGAGACTGTCAACCTATCGTTTGTTTTTCTGGTTCATTTACATGTGAAACATCGCAAGTCTCCTCCCACGTTTCCACACAGGATCAGACGCAACCTTCTGCTTTTCTACGTGAATGTTTCTGTGTCCTACAATCCTGTGTAGCTCTGTGGGAGATTTGTACAATTAAATCGCATCTTTATACATGGGGGGAAAAAAATATGCTGAGAGATTATATACAATAAATATAGTGAACTAAGGGGAAAACTACCCTTACAATTCAAGAGGGCTTACACAATACTTTTTTTTAAAAATGGAGGAGGTCGGGGGGGGGGGGGGGGGGCTGTCACTACCAGCGGGAGGAGCTGTGGGTTTTATGTGTGTGCAGGTACACGTCTCTGTGGCATACAGCTGTCGGTGGTTAGCATATGCGCTTGTATGTGTAAATGTAGCCCTTACAGTAAGGGCAGGTGTGTGTCACATCCTTGAGGTCGTCAATCAGACAGGGAATCAAGCAGCAGCCCAGATCACACCTGGAAATGACAGAAGAAAACATTGTTCAGTGACTTTAGCCGCTTTCGGACATGCACCAAACTCCAGATAGTCTCCACTGAGGTTGCTGTGCTAACTTAGTTCAATGAATTGCTGTGTGACTGGTAGTGAATCTCCTTTCTGTGACCTACTCACCCTACAAAGAAGCAGAAGAGGCAGAAGAGTGTGTTCATGAGGCCGACATCGTGGGAGATGCGGGTGACGATGGCCTGCTGACAGTGCGGACACACGGTCTGCACTGGCGAGGTCTGGAACATTTCTCCCTGCAGCACAGTCACAGTGGTGGCGGCCCCCGGAGGAGCCAGGACGGTGGCTGTGTGGCCCCCCATCTGGTGGACAAAGTGACTGGGGCCGGGGCCCATGTGTCCTGGCATCGGGTGACCAAAGTGACCGGGGGGCATCGGGTAGGGACCACCTGTCGATGTACATATGAATTTAAAAGCACATACACCCAAGTAATTTAACAACAGTGCCACTTGTAATAGATATGACCAGTTTCAAATTGGATTAATTAAGCTGGGGGGACCCAACAGGCACAAACAAATAAATGTCATGCACGACCTTTAAGCTCCAATATATTAACAATAACATCGACTGGTGTAATAGTACACACCTGGTGTTAACATGAGGGTTTTGTGATCTGATCACATGTGGACCCACGTGTGTCTCGTGATCAAGAAAGTTCAAATTCAGGACCAAGCACAAGGTAAAAGTTTTAACATTAGTCTTACATTCATCAGGTTGCCAGACTTTAGCAACACATTAACTGTGACAACTGAACATTGACAGCTTATTTTTTTTAAATATGCACACTGTCTGCAGCAGCACCTTGTGGTGTCAGCGGCATCGGCATCGGCATCGGCATGGGTCCTTCTCCTGGAACATGTGGGGGAAGGTAGCCTGGCTGGGAGGCCTCGTAGGGTGGAGGACCATAGTCTGGAGGCAAGGGCTGTCCCTGCGGAGCAGTTCTTACTGTGAAGAAAAAAGAAAACATTCAATTGAAAAAAAGTCAATAACAACAGCTCGAGTACATGGAGCCAAAGAATCCGCTATAAAGGCCTGGGAATCGCTCCTAACTGTCCTCCGTGCGCTTCAACTGCAGTATGTGGTTAAGGTTTCTTTAGGAAGCTGGATCCGGGATGTGGGTGGTTTGTGTTTGGGGTAGTTTTATTTTATTTTACTCATTTATGTTATTTTATTTTATTTCCCTGTGATTTTATTACATACATATGTTATTGTTTTTGTATTAATGACCTATTGTATATTTGTGTTTGTTTATTTAATATTTTCATATATATATATTTTTTCTATTTTATTATTTGACTTATTCCTAGTTATTATTTTTCCTTTATTGTTTACCTTTGTGTGTCTATATACATTGACAGGTATGAGTACATGTGAATATATATGTTGTTATTGATTACTGTAACATTGATCTGTACCTTGCTACATTTCTCAGTAAAATAAAAAGTTGATCACAAAAAAAAAAAAAGTCAATAACATAATACAAGTAGAATACATTGCAATTAGTATTAATTGATTATGTGGTTTAGGTTAATGGTTATAATTATGTCATTAGAGCTGTTCTGTCCAAACATCCCTGCTGCTCTGTGATTCTGACACTTAACTTCAGTTTAAAACATGAAACCAAACTCCAACTGGTGGTCAGTTTAAACCGGACTGTGCCTTAACACACCACAGTGGGTTCAAAACACTTCTCTTCTTCTTCTGAGTTTTGTGATTAAACAGAAGTGCACTTTGGATCCAAAGCTGGGACGACTCTGTAGTCTCCATGGTGACAGTTTACCTGAGCCACAATGATTAAATTGGGTGGAAGGGCTGATCATCTCGTGTTGTTATCTGCAACATGCATTTCATTAAGTCAACACAAATATTGTATCTCTGCATTTTTGTGTTGTATTACCAGGTTGTCCATTCTTCTCCTCAAAGAGTGGGGCACTGGGACCTCCGGGGTACGGAGGAGGAGGATCGCTGGACATACTGGCTGGACGTCTGGACAGGGAGAGGGGATGGACACGGAGCTCCTCTCACAACGCACCACTGGACTTTTACTCTGATTCAAGAAAGAAAACATGCTCACTTTGAGTCCCAGGGCTCATTACCCTCTGACACAAGCTTCTCCCCGGCCGTGCGTTGTTCCAGCAACAGTCACCGAGGCTAATGAGGTACTGGGTGTAACTGTCGATGTCAGCCTACATCTGTACCAAGGAAGCTCTGGAGGAGTTTTCAGCGGTTTTGTGATTGAAACACTGACTGGTGGTGCTATCAATGTTCTTTCGTCACCCTGGTTTATTGGTGCATTTACTGCTATTAGTAAATAAGCACATTGCTAGCTATTTTTTTAACAAAGAATCAAAAGATGCAAAACAGGTCATCACATCGAGTAAATGTTCAATTACAGGATGAAGCCGTTTGTATGAAGGGCAAAAATGAACAGTTATTAAGGAAAGTCATATAAACTTCAATAATACAGTGCTATGAACTGATGGAGATTTGTCAGTTACATCAAACAACCAGAGTTAGAATCCCTTTAATGATTATAGTGTCTCTAGACTGGAGGCCTGAACAACACTACAAGTGGAAGCTCCTATGTTTCAACAGGATGTTTGGTTCTCTCTTTAACTAAATAATGCATCCCTTAGTGAAGTTTAACAAATATCTTAAGAGAAAATAAAACAGGGAAGTGATGGGTGGGGGGGCACTATTACTTAGAGCAAGATGTAACAGTTTTGTCACTCTGCTCGGAAATAATTATTGCGAAAACAACTGCTATTTACAGGAAACAGATTGAGGTGCTTTCCGTTCCAGTTTATGTGACATGTTGCATTTCGGGTCAATAAACAAAGGGTCAATAACAACATATTTAATAGCATAACAACTGTGATACATTTGACCTACAATAGATATACATGTATGAGACTGTGTTGAATGTCCTCCAACAGAACATAATGTTTTTAGGTACAATGACCCCTGATGGACACTATCATGTGCAGCACTGTGTGATTCAAGAAAACCAATGTTTACCTGGTGCTATCCAGAAAAGAAAAATTCCAGCTTGGAGTCCTGCAACCTGTAATGAAGATAAAAAAAAAACACATCAGAAATAACTATGAATGGGATCGATCACAGCTGCTGGGGGGGGGGGCATCTCTGGAACCCGAGCTCCAGCTGAGCCCGATGTAAACACCACCAAGCTCCATCACGACAGTGGAAAAACACACGACTGACTGATGGCGCCTGTTTGGTTAAGGACTCACAAACAAACCACACAAAAGCTCGCTGGGAGGTGTTTGACGCTAAGGCCAGCTAGCGGCTAGCTCGCTAACGCTAGCTCTATGTTTGCTGTAAATCCTTCCGCAGATAATCCAGCTCAGAGCTACTTGCACAACTAACCGCGAATAACTTCGTTGCGTAATTAGAGGCAGACGGACGAGAGCATGTGTGTGTGTATTTAAACTGGGACACGTATTTAACAACAACAACAACAGCTATGACATTATTATTATTATCATGACTATTTGTATTTATATTATTAGCACCGTTGCCTGACGAGTGATACCGCTGGGGAGATGTGCGGGTTCGGGTCCGGTGGCAGGTGGAGGATCCCCGGGTCCCTGGGAGCTGGGGTCCCCCGGTGGTCGTGCAGCCGCTGGCGGACAGTGTGTGTTTGCTTTGCGCTCAGCTGGTCGAGGGTGTGTTTCATCAGCTGGAGCGAAGCGTGTTATGCTAGCGGGGGCCGTTAGCCACAGCTAGCTAGCTAGCGTCGCCAATCAAGGCACACGGACAACAACAACACACCGAATGCGACGCCGCGAATCGTGCACGGTGACGGACTTTGAATGCCGCCGTGGCCCCCGGTGAGACCCGGGTTCCGGTAGCGACGGTAAAACGAGAAGCAGCCTCACCTGGAGCCGGGAGAAGCGCAGCCTGCCCGCGGTGCTGCTGATGCTGAAGTTTGTTTGACGTTCGGAGCGCCGCCAACATCCGCTGAGCTGGATTAACTCGTCACGTCATGACCGAGCAGCGGGGCTGTGACGTCAGCAGCCGAGCAAGTGACAGCATCTCACGTCATCATCAACCAAAAAAATGACAACATCAGCCTTTTATCTATTTTCTCTCTGTGAGATTCCAGTGCTTTGTTACCAGTGGTGGGAAGTAACGAGGTAGAAATACTTTGTTTCTGTACTTAAGTAGATTTTTCACATATCTGTACTTTACTTGAGTATTTCTTTTCCTGACGACTTTTTACTTTTACTCGTTACATTTGAACAAAAATATGTGTACTTTCTACTTCTTACATTCTCAAACTGGCTCGTTACTTGAGCAGCGGAGGTTGTCTCTCTCTCTCTCTCTCTCTCTCTCTCTCTCTCTCTCTCTCTCTCTCTCTCTATCTCTCTCTCTCTCTCATCTAGGGTTATTATATTCATATTGTTGTTAAATTTTTTCTTAAATCTTGAGGAGAAACATTTTGGTTTGTTTTGTGTCTGTATAGGCCTACTATAAAAAGCACTTTGCATTTTTAATTTTGGTACTTGTACTTTTGATACTTAAGTACATTTCAACACCAGATACTTTTGATACTTAAGTACTTTTAATATGAGCTACTTTAAGACTTTTACTCAAGTCATTTTCTGACGGGTGACTTCTACTTTTACCGAAGTCACTTTCAGGTTAGATATCTGTACTTTTACTCAAGTATGGCTTTCAAGTACTTTATACACCACTGTTTGTTACATTCGATCTTGCCGTGTTTACATTTTCAAAATCGTGAGTGTACCCTCCAGTGGTCAAAGGGAAGAACTGCAACCCTAATTGTTAAAATGTCATTAACTTCAGAATCAGAATCAGAAGAATCAGAAAGGATTTATTGCCAAGTAGGTTTACACCTACCTGGAATTTTCTTTGGTAAAAAGGTGCATACATTTAACATAAAGCATAAACACAATAAGTACTTCACATAAGAAAGAAATAACTGTATATAAAAAAATATATATACAAGACATAAAAGTTAAATACAGGGTAAAATGCAAAACAGATATATACAAGATATAAAAAGTTAAATAAAAAGTAAAATGCAAAGCAGGAGAGAAACTTTATTGATCCCACGACAGAGAAATTAACTTCCAGCAGCAGATGGTTAAAGGTCAAGAGTGTGAGATTTAGGTGAAAGTGATCTTTAGGCAGAACGGAATACTGACTATATAATAATCCTAGTGGTGTTTTAACGAGTATGTAATTATCTAAATTGTTGTTTGCTTTACCCCTACAAAGGCCCCTTTATATATTTACACAGCTATCAGGATCTCTCAACGGAGGCTGCCTTTTTTTTACAGTGCTACCACAGGTACTCTTTCGTGTTAGTGAGATGATTAGTTAAAATTAGAAATAAAAAATAAGCAACATAATGAAATAAAAATACAAAGGGATGTAAACAACTCGCACCTTTCACTGTCCACTATTGATATTAACCGACAGTAGTAATGAGGTCACTGCTTATTATCCAGTGATTATTTAATGGTGACTGTTAAAGTTAGTTACAGCAGCAGATAGTTCAAAAAAAGAGGTAGACAAGAGTTAGTGATACGTTCAAATCAGAAATAAAAATAAACAACATAAGTCAATAATTAAATAACATTTATAAAAAATACAGAGATTAGAATCAGAAATACTTTATTGATCCCAGGGGGAAATTGTGTTTTTTACAATAGCTCCATGCAAGAGTAAAAATATAAGCATATAAAGATAAAAAATGAACAGGCAGTGTTAATTAGGTACATTTTAATTAAGGTTGCCTTGGACTAGTTCAAATTTCCACTGCTCCCCAGTGGTGACAGTGAGGTAGGGCAGTATTAAATCAATAGCTTACACATGACCATGATGAGTTTCAGAATAATTATGAGTATGATCATTTCAGTAATGAAACATTCAGTGTTGGCCATCAATGGTTAAAGTAAAGTACTGCACAGGGTCAAACTAAACTACAGTTAGGCAGTACTGTGTCCTGATACATATATTTGTCCTGGTATTTATTATAAGGGCTTCAAAATGCATGTGCTCGGGCCCGCTTAGTGCTGCTTTGCAGTCCAAGAAATTTTAGAAAATGTATTTTACAGTTGGTACTTTCAAGGGTTGAGCAATCCTGGTTATTATTATTTTTTTCAGGGAAATGAATTGGCGTTTTTTTGTTATACATTTTTTAATTTAATTTATTTACCTCCTACGCAGAAGCGGACATCCTGCACAGAAGCGAACGGCGCAGGATTAATTTAATTTAATTTAATTTAATTTAATTTAATTATAACTTGTTATTTTCAGTTATCCTTAAATATGTCTAACACATTAACAAAACTCCACAATGGTGCACTATTTACCATTGATACCTGTCTGTTGTTATGGTAAAACTATTTTTTACAGATGATTGGTATTGTTTTGTTTATTTATTTGTTTTTTTTTTTATTTTGGGAGTATTTAGTGCTTACTGATCTATTTGATATATTAATATGACCACTTTGGGACTAATAAAGGACTTCTTATAATTTTTCCACTTCAGGTAAAAGAAGACCCGCCCCTCCTCTTGCCTCTGATTGGCTCGAGTTAAGGCAAGAAGGGAGATGACTGTTTTTTAACAGTGACGAATATCAGAATGAACCAATCAGAGGCGGGTCTACCACTTCCGTCTCCCCACACACACAGCCAATCACGTTGACTCCCTGCTACGTCAGAGCACCTCGGCCACAACAACAGCCCGTCCCCCGTTGCTGGGTGTTTGCTGTTAGCATTCGCTGCATAGCCACCGATTAGCTACACCCGCACGATGCTAAATTAACGCAAAAGTTGGTTTTTCGTCGATGTGATCGTTGTTTTCGTCACTTTTCCCCGGAAGGCCGAGCTCATTCCTGCCGCTGTCACGCCGCTAGCTGCCACGGCTGCTAGCTAACCCGAGCTAACGTCGGCGATCCAGCCAGGGAAGATGGGCTCCATCCTGAGTCGCAGAATCGCTGGGGTGGAGGATATCGATATCCAGGCCAACTCGGCCTATCGATTTCCACCCAAATCTGGTGAGTGATCGATTGTGTCTCCTGCCTGAACTCCGCGTCCACGGAAACATCGATCTCCTGAAGCTATGTCGAGCCGTCCGGGCTTATCCTAGCAAGTCTGGTTTTATTACTTTACTATCATCTGCTCGCTAGTTAGATCGTGACTGTAAAGATTTGAAACCATATAAATGTGTTTGCAGAGAGGTCACATGTTCTTCAGGACATGTTGCACTGGAGGTAGTTTTATAGCGCTGCTGGACGAACACAAGTTTGTTTATTATTCGGTTACCACAACATTGTGGTCAGACCTCATGAAACATCGTGTGATCGGCATCGAAACTGAATGCACAAACCCTTGTTTGTGATGCTATAACTACAGTATAATAATTAAGTTTTAATTGCCCTTTCTTTTCGGAATCATGATATTCTTTCAGACAGTATAAACACAGTGCGAGAACAGGGCTGTTCCCATGAGATCAGGAAGTTTGACTCTGTTTCAAACCAATAAAAAACATCAGCTAGTCATATATTTAGATATTTAGATAGATAGATATATTGATTACTTTATTCATCCCCGAAGGGAAATTAAGTCGTCATAGCAGCCGGTATATTTGAATACAATAAAATACAATAGAATAAAATAAAAAATATTGAGGTAGAAAGAATAAAAACAGAAACACAAGATAAATAGGTAGATAAGGTGCAGTGGCAAGATGATGGTAATAGTACTGATGATATGATGGTAATGTTATTGTTAGACAGTATATAAAAATAGTACAGTATATATAGTATATAATATAACATAATATATATTTATATATGATAGTAATTATACCAATATAATAGCAGTATATAGTAATACATTTTCACCACTTTCTAACTTTCTGCAAATTTTGGTAAGAAGTTGAGCATGTTAAAGCCCTCAAAAAGCCAATTCATTTGCCTGAATAATAATAATAATAATAATAATAATAATAATAATCCTTACAATTTCAATAGGGTCTCACCAGACACCTTTGATGTCTGTGCTCGGGCCCTAATAATAATGGCAGCAACAGTATATATAATAATAATAGTAATATAATAATAATAATTCTAACATGTACACATGTATAAATATGTATATAGACTTATATATACAAAGAATATACAGAGAGTATGACAAAATATATGATATATAGTAGAGGTATAAATATATGTATTTGACTATACAATAGATAATATAATATACTATGAGTGTAAGAATATGTAGACAGAGTGTGCAAAAGAAAATATTATTGTATAAAATGATATGGGTCTGATGTACTGGTCCCATTTAGTCAACCAAGTAGGAGTTGTTACCCATTTTCCTCTTCATATAAATCAGAAAATAACCTTCACTTTACATTTTCTAACAATTTTATGTAACTGTGTAAAAACAGAGTTATTGTTTACACTGACACAAATGTTCAGAATTGGTATTCAATGCTTGTACGGCCTTTATTATTCAAATTCTTTCCCCTTGTCCGCAGGGAATTATTTTGCGAGCCACTTCTTCATGGGAGGAGAGAAATTTGACACCCCACACCCAGAGGGATACCTATTCGGAGAAAACATGGACCTGAATTTTCTTGGAAATAGGCCAGTGCAGGTGAAAAGTCTTCCTTCTTCAATCCTGTTGTTTTAATCATCTCAAAATTGAGTGCTGTATATTTTCAGCTGTATATCAACTATACTGTTGATGTAGTATACTACTATACTGTATATCTGCTAAACTGTAGTTCTACATTTGCTGTCAGTCATGTGATTAATTAAATATTGAATCCAATAACATATCACGATTCATCTTGCTTTCATTATATCACTAGTTTCCATATGTGACGCCTGCACCCCACGAGCCTGTGAAAACCCTGAGGAGTCTGGTGAACATCAGGAAGGACTCTCTGCGTTTGATCAGGTAAAGATACTGAGGCCGTATTAGGATAATAATCACGGTAAGACAAAAAAAGAACAAGTAAAGAGTTTGCTTTTCAAAACCTTTCGATTGCAGATATAAAGATGACTCTGACACACCAGTGGAGGAAGGTGGACAACCAAAGGTTAAGTATGGGGTGGAGTTCACCTTCGATGCTGATGCTCGCGTGGCCATCACCCTCTACTGTCAGGCATTTGAAGAGTTCTCCAATGGGATGGCAGTGTAAGTATTCCAACCATTTCTTTATGTGACTAAATAACTCAAAAGTATTTGTAGCACAATGGATAAACAGCTACCTAAAAAATATGCACAATGAATCGTATATGGTCTTTTATTCACCAATTTAAATGTGTTAATGATCACATAATAACAGTGCATCTGTATCTGTCTATGAGATGATTAGTCAATCATATAAGTGACACCTCAGATTCCTTTTACACTTGAACTCTGTTTTAAGGGAAGTGAGATTTAAGCCTCAGAGCACAAAGACTAGAATAGATTCGGCTGGTCCTAAGCAACCACCAGTCGCCATGGATACCACAGATAAGACTTAGATGAAGATGAAAGTAATACTCTGCACCGAAGTTATTGTTCAATGACGAGACCGAAATATTGTACATTTTAGACTTTGCTACTGTTGTATTATGTTTTATGTTTTCTTAACTGATTTTGCCGTGAGACATTTAGAAATGTATTGAGCACCGAAATGTGACAACTAGTGTTAGGCTTGTCACGCTGATGGATGTCAACTTGTTTGTGTTTTCTACTGTGCACTGTTTTAGGTTTCATCTCCCTGCACACTGACCATATTCTCTGCATTATTCTGAATATAGTTACAGCCCAAAGGATCCAGCAATGGTGTCTGAAACTGTGCATTACAAGCGAGGGGTGAGCCAACAGTTCTCCATGCCAACTTTCAAAATCGACTTCTGCGAGTGGAAAGAGGAAGATGTAAGTATCTGTTGCCTCATGTTTGCTGCTGGTTTATGCCAGTGTTCATCTTCTGCATACACTGAAAAGGCAAATGATTTTTGACTCGACCTTTTGACAGATAATCTGAAGGCGCAATAATTGTCGTCTGTTATAATCACAGTTTATTGAAGGGATGTATATCTTTCCCCTTTAAGCTGAACTATGACCTTGACCGAGGAGTGTTTCCCATCGTTATCCAGGCTGTGGTTGATGAAGGAGATGGTAAGTTACTGAGGCTGCATAACATTTCTGAAAATAATAGGTTATTATTAAAACTGTACCATTAAACAGCAGCTCAGATCATTTTAAGGTGATTCACTAAAATGTTTGTAGTTACATGGAAAAAACTCATATTTTGTATTAATCATACTTCTTTTTTAAGATTGCCTTGGACATGCTCATGTGCTTTTGGCAGCTTTTGAAAGAGTAAGTATGCATCCATGTGAATTTAAACCTTTTTTCTTTGTATAAAACACATTTTTACATGTGTTTAAAATTAAATGTATTTTCTGTTGTTTTTTCATCTTCAGCACGTTGATGGCAGTTTCTCCGTCAAGCCTCTGAAGCAGAAACAAATTGTAGGTTTCCAAATTTTCTAATTTCCATACTGACATGTTTTATATCAAGGGAGTAATTTCGTCACAGTCTTGGAATTAAGACTGTGATCACAAATACTTTGCTTTATACTTTTTACAAATACAGCATTAAATCATGTTACTGCAGGTGATAGATGGATGTTTAAGGCCTTGATGAGCTGGGCTGGTGTTTCTCGTAACAGCGCAGGCAGATCGCTCTAAAAGAAATACAGCTATTTTTAGTATTTCAGCTGCCTTCTGTTTTGATCCTTTAACCATCTGTAGCTTTCAAAGACCTACACGCCACAAAAATCTGTGCCGAGACCCCTGGGAGTCTGGACATAATGTTAAGTAGGCGTTGAATGTAAATTTAGATCGAAGAGAGCTCAAAGTCATTTTACATGTCTAGTGTTTGTGTTCTTAATCTGACATATAAGTCATTTTTCTTTTTAGTCGAAACTTAAAATTCATAACCATGGATAACATTCAGCGATGAACTACTTGATGTTATATTCCACCTAACAACAGAACCACAAGACATTGGAAAGAATATATTGTTTATTTTGTTTGCCAACCCCCTTGGACCTCACTATGTGCATAAGCATTAGTTTCTGCAACGTGAAATGTCAAATCTCTGTATTTTTTAGGTGGACCGTGTGAGCTATCTCTTGCAGGAGATTTATGGGATTGAGAACAAAAACAACCAAGAAACCAAGGTTTCAGTGAACATCTTGTCTCATACTTAAATTTACAACCCTGTAAATACAAACAGCCATGGTTAACTTGTTCAGCTAATGATTCAATTCTTCTTCTTCCAGCAATCCGACGACGAGAACAGTGACAACAGCAACGAATGTGTTGTGTGTCTGTCGGACCTGCGAGACACACTCATCCTGCCCTGCAGACATCTGTGTCTCTGCAACTCCTGCGCAGACACGCTCCGTTACCAGGCCAACAACTGTCCCATCTGCAGGCTGCGTAAGAAGTGTTTCATCAACGTCAAAGTTGAACATAATGAAATTAGATTATACTTGTGCTTATTTCCACCTGGTGTTCCTGTGGCCAGCCTTTAGAGCCCTCCTGCAGATCAGAGCTGTGAGGAAAAAGCCTGGAGCTCTCTCTCCCGTGTCCTTCAGCCCTGTTCTGGCTCAGAATATGGACCATGATGAGCACTCAGTAAGTGTCATTCATGCTCATCTGTGTTTAATTAAAAATAGGTCAAGATGTTCAATAACATAAAGCTGGGAACAGAGAATGATTTAGTGCTGCATAACATTATTTTGTATGTTTAAAACTACATCAAATCCTGTAATTAACACATTGCCGTGATTCAAAGGGTCAAATTAAGTCAATTTCTACATTAATTTGTGGTCATCTCATAAGATAATAAAATGCGATCTATGCGGTCTCTTTGCAGGGCACAGACTCGGTTCCTCCCGGCTTTGAGCCCATCTCACTGCTGGAGGCTCTGAACGGTCAGAGGCCAGTGTCTCCTTCCATCCCGTCGGCCCCGCTGTACGATGACATCAACTTCTCGGGGGGGGTAGGAGGTGACGGCCGACCGCTGAGCTCCCCAGAGCATTTAAGTGATGGGAGTCTGCAGAAAAGCAAAGTCAGCAAGTCACCTGACAGGTAATCTCACAGTAAAGATGATTATATCTACAAAAAGACATTACTATATATAATCTGGTTTAATCAGATTTATACGCAGACTCTTTGCATTTGTTAATTTATTTTCTTGTCTCCTCGCTGCAGCACCCTTAGGTCTCCATCCTCTCCCATTCAGGAGGAGGACGAGGAGAAGCTCTCTGAGATGTCTGATGCGCAGCCTCACACGACGCTGTCCAGCAGCCCCGCCCCGACAGATGTACGCCGCCATACACTTCCACTACCTTTGACAAACTTTTAAAAAAAGACAAGAACCGGTTTAAAATGTTAAGATCTTCCTCCTCTTTCCTCCAGGCCACAGCTGCGGAGGACGTGGCAGAGTCCCTGTCTCCAGACGATGGTGAGTCTTCTCATGCGGCGCTCGGTAAACAGCTGATGTTGTGTTTGAGTGAGACTGTTAACGCTGTTGCGCCACTGTTCTGATTCAGAGGACAGGATGCATTCTGGGGGAGACATCCTGCAGGACTGCAGCAGCGAGCACAGCAGCTTGACCAAAACAGAGAGCGACCCACCGGGCGACCTATCTCTACCAGGTGAGAAATCCCCTCCGGAAAACAATTAAGAAATATCTTAAAGCACAAATGAAATATAGGGAAAATTGTAATATCTCTAAGTAATAAGTTTCAACCTTTTCTTACTGATGACAGCTCAGATAAAATCATTTGATCGAGCAGCGACTACAGCTCCTATTTTTGTTTCTTTTCCAGTCAATAAGTCTCCTCTCTGGTACTCTAGCCTATTGTCTCCCTTCTTTAATCCCTGCCTTTAAGGGCTTTTATTCCCTGTGCTTTGCATCTAACCTGAGTGCCCTTGTTCTTCTTTCTGTTTCCTAACACTCCTGTCCTGTTGCCTGACACCGTATCGCTCTGTACCGCCCCTCACTTTGGGCAGCTCTAGGTCCTGATTCCTGCTCTATTGGTATGGAGGAATAACTGGTATGTAGGCTTTCCTGTCTGCTCGGCCTCTCTATATCGGAGCTCCACTGCTCCCACTGAACCTTGTTCTTCATGCATACATACACTGCTGTCAACCGCAGAGAGAGAGAGAGAGAGAGAGAGAGAGAGAGAGAGAGAGAGAGAGAGAAAGATTCAGCAGCCAAACCAATGAATTTGCTGTGATATGCCAGTTTTATTGCAGAGTATGAAGAAAAAGCGTGAGCCAGACTGAATACCGATATATCAGGTGTATATATTGAAACTAAAAAAGTAAAATGCTCATCTTTTCTGCAGTATTATTTAAAATTTAACTTTTTATATCGATGAACAGAAATAACAATGATCATAAGTCTGAAAAGGCTCATACTAGCAGCTTTTTCGTTTAACTGAAATACTAATAAAAATTGGTATTTATGTGTGTTATTATCTGACTAGAAATAGCACTTTGAGCCAGGTTGCTTATCTGCTGCCTCTTCTCTCTCCAGGATCGTCAGAGTCGACAGAAAGCCTGAAAAGTCAGAGCACAAACAGCTCCAGCCAGCCTCTCCTGTGTCCCACGAGCAGCCTTCACATGGAGGACGAGCATCTCAACCCCTAACTCTGATCCAGCGTTCACCCCGACCGCCTCATCCATCAGGACAGGTTCATGCTGTACAAGGATCAGCCAGCAGCTCTGCTCCTTCTACACCTCCGGCCAGTCTCCTGCTTGCGGGGGGGTCAGAGTCAACTGAGACCCAGAGAGTAACTTCACCAGGAGGAGGGAGGACTGTGTTAACCCCATCGCCTTCTCTGACATAAAAAAAAAGAAATCTGACTCCTGCAAAGATGTTCTTTACACCTTACTCTATGACTGACGTTAAAAAAAAAAGAAAAGATATTTTTTCCCCGGCTTTGAAAACATTTCATTAACTGTCTGATGGTGTTCAGTTGTGTGTGTTGGGAGGAGTTGTGGTCTAGTTATGTGGATCCCTGAGATAATTCACTACCTGATGGTGGTGCTTTTAAGCACACTTACTTTAAATTCACTCAGAATTGATTTCTTGGCACTACATCCAGAATAATTGATAGTAAAACATTTGTGTTTAGATGTTGTATTCATCAGTGAAAATGCATTAAGGACATGAGAACCTATTTTTGCAGTCGGGTGAGCATTTTAGGTTCAGAGCAGAAATTTCCAAACATATGAGTAATACATGTGTGTTCATTTGAAGTGATTTTGCACTCGCTTATAATCCATTCCTTCTAACAAGAGTATATGATGGCATTAGTTGAAGTCTTAAACATCTACACGTCAGTGGTTCATTCTGATTTCAAATGATGTGATATCTATGTATCATAACTGTACTAGAATCCTGTGTAGTTACTTAACAATTGTATACTTGCATATTATATGAGAGAGAAAAAAATCCTGATATTGAAGAAATGGAGCTAGATTCAGTAAACATGCACATTATTTATAACTTCGATAAGAACTACAGATTCACATCCTAGCAGCTGAACTCAAAGATACAGCCTGCAACAAGCATAGCCGCTCCAGCTCCGTGTGCTCACTCAATGTGGCCCAGTCAGCGTGCTCGTGGTAGATGTGGCAGATCTCCGTCCTGTCTTTTATTTGTGGCGATGCCCGTGTCTGCTTATGTGATGTAGCTGCAAAAAACAGGGGGTCGGGTGTTTGTGTGGCTACAACGCCTTTACTTACCTTGGTCGTGTATGTGTAGCGCCATGCATATAGATCTTTGTGCCTTGATTTGATATGGCTGCCTGCTTGTTGCATTGGACATTAGTGTTCTTCAAATGCTAAAGTACATTTACTGAAAACAGTTTTCAGCCCATAGACAGGATTTTTTGGATGATGATGTACAGAGCCTTTTTTTTATCTATCGCAAACTTCATGCTACTGGGAAAATGTATAATGTTATTGAGCAATATTAAATCAAACTGTTTATTTACTATGTTACGACCATTTATCAATTATGCATTTAATCTTAGTATTTAGGTTTCAGTGGATTCTCTTACTGTGTGTTCGACTAAAGGAAAACACCCAAAGCAACAGATGCAAACATTGCATTTTTAATAATCGGACTAGACTTTGCATGTGAATTTGTTGACGTGTTTAACGTCTCATGGCTTTTAAGTAACATGGTTTATACCCCCCCCCCCCCATCCCCCCTCTTCTCTTCTGTGCCATTTCAACTTGACACTGTGCCTTCCTGTTCTTGTTCTGACCACTATCGGCCTGGTATCCAGGATAACTCCACAGTAGGTGGTTTGTGGCTCTCTGTTAAATCAATACCAGTCTTTCCCTGTGTGTATAGCAGCATGTGTATAACAATAAAGAACAAAGACTCTGCTCAGCTACCACTCGTTTTCTGATCCAGTGCTTCTCATTCATTTATTTCAAATTATATGTACGCTCAGTACAAGGTATATGCTCGGATTTGCTCTCAGATTAATGCGACTTTCTCGATGATATGTTTCATCATCCTATAACCAGTCAAAGTAACTGACTGACAACATGTAATGTAAAAGCATGTGAGTAATAAGAAATGATTTCAATGTAAAACCAAGGATTCCAGTACGGGCTCATAAAGGTTTATAAGTGTGTGTTGTATCCTAAAAAGGTTCCGTGGTGAAGTAACTTTTGTCATTTTTTAAAGAACATTGGACAACTACGGAAGCGTATTTCATTCACTTGAAAAAACAAACAAAAATCCTATTTTTCCTGTTTTTCCGAGATAATTTTATTTTGAAAGTTTTGTTCTCTTATACCGTCAGGAGGCCTCAGCCGAGAGGACACGAGAGATGGTTATTGAATCGGGACATCAGCCAGCTGACACTCGCATCTCTGTAGTCAAATCAGCCGACTGATATGCCTGCGTTCAGGACCTCTCGAATACCTACATACTGAATATCAAACATATTTACTGTATAAATTAAGATATTTTTCAAAGTGAAGTTCAACATTTTCACTGTGGAAGTGATCATTTCAGGATACTTCAAAGTACTTTAAAAACACTTTACTCAAGTTCAGAGAGAGACTGATATGCTTGTGTTCAGGACCTCTCTGACTACCTACATACTGAATATCAAACATTTTTACTGTAAAGATTTGGAGATTTTTCAAAGTAAAGTCCGCAATCAGGGCAAACACTGCCCTCTGCCGGTCTAGCTGGAAATATAATTGTCTTGTGGAATTTGGTTTAACTGTGTTTTATTTGGATACAACACATGAACCATATGGAGGACCATACATGACTTAAGTATAAATAAATAAATAAATAAATGTAGCAATAAATACAGAAATAAATTAATAAATAAATAAAAAGGGAAATTAATTAATTAATACAACAATAAATAAATAAATACGTTACTAACAACAGAAATGTATAAATGTCTTCCACATTTATTTATTTATTTATTTATACTTATGTCATGTATGGTCCTCCATAGAACCATAGGCTGCACTAACACCATTAAGGGAGGCAGGGAGGCACACGGAGGTTCTGGGTAGATGAATGAAAACACAAGAGTTGGTAAGCATACGGTTGACACGAGGGTCGAGAATAACTACTGCGCAAGATCTACCGGACAAGATGGAATAATCTGGCGCCGTAGTGGTGAGCAGACCAAGCTTTTATTGAGGGGATGATGAGGTGAATTGGGAGCAGGTGTGAGAAGGGGAGGGGGAGAGTAAACAACAACAAACCCGAACAGAATCATCACACTTAAAGCAACTGTGGACCCCTCGAATATTAATTGTAACTAACTAATATTATGAATAAGAGAACGTTATTTTATCTAGGCTTTTGATTTGATTGATTGGAATTTAATTTAATTTATTTGTATTTGTATAATTATGTCTTTATTTACTTCCATTTATTCTTATATTTTTATATATGTATTTTTTTAAATTATTTTATTTAATCTTATTTAAGTTATTTAATTTCTGCCTCCTTTTCTTTACCCTGAATGTTTGATTGGGGAGTAAATGTTTGAATGTATGTTTCTTATATGTAAAACTCAATAAATATATTGTTAAAAAAAAAATTAAAAAAACTGTGGACCCCTCATTTCTGTTTTAAAACTAACATTTTAGTAGCATTTTAATAGCACTTACTTATAACACTTTGTAGTTTGGCTTTTTTTGAAGAAATTGTACTTTCTTGATTCTTGTTGTTCTGGGTTTGCAGTAGCCTCATGGTCAGGGCCGGCCCTGGCGATGTTGGCACCCTAGGCGAGATTTTTTTAAATTTAATTTAATTTAATTTTTTTATTTAATTTAATTTAATTTTTATATATATTTAATTTGAATTGTTTATTGTTCTTTTTTGTTTTAAAATTTACATATTATTAGATATTGTGCAAGATAATCTGGTTGAAGTCTTTAAGAGAATCAGCAGTTGGTTTGGCCTAGTAGGTAGACTGGTCGTTCTTCAACATGAAAGTCGTGGGTTCGATCCCCAATCTTTCTTATCTTTGTGCCGGCAATATACTGAACTCTTAAAATTGACAGGAGTTCAATCACCTATTAATTGCAAAATATATATCACTATATAAATTTAAATTAATTAAATATAAAAAAAGAAAAATTAAATTAAATTAAATGAATAAAAAAAAAAATTTAAAAAAAAACCTGCGCGCGAAAAAGGATGTGCGCAATTGGCTTCTGCGCAGGATGTGCGCGCGCAGTTTTTTTAATTTTTTTTTTAAATTTAATTTAATTAAATTTTTTAATTAAATTTATTATTTTTTTATATTTAATTTGAAATGGTTATGGTTCATTTTTGTTTTTAGATGTACATATTATTAGATATTGTGCAATGAATATGTGGTTGAAGTCCTGCCAAACTTCCCCATGAGTTCGGACCCAGCTCCTGTGTCCACTGGTGTCCTGGTTCCACCCATGGCAGCGTAGTGGCGTGGGGCTGGCTCCTCCCTGCGGCCCAGGGAGCGCATTTCTCCGCGCTGGTTCAGGGGTAAATGATGCTGGTCTTGTGTGTGTGGCCGCGGCGCGTCCCGGTTCCTTCCGGTGCGAAGATGGGCGAGGAAATGAGGCGGACCGCTTTTCAAGGCGCTTCTACCTCCGGTGCGTCCCGGGGTTAGAGGATGATGGTGTGACGTTAATATATTGTTTTACATTGCATGTGTCACGTCATGATAATTCAGTCTCTTGTGCCGCCCTCTCGGCATTTTTCACCCTATAGGCAACTGCCTGTCGCCTGTACCAGGAGCCGCCCCTGCTCATGGTTGAATGCACTTATTGTAAGTTGCTTTGGATAAAAGCTTCAGCTAAATGTAATGTAATGTAATGTTATTTCTGACTAATGGTCCTCCTTGGTGAAATATCTCCCAAAACATGCTTTTTAATTAACTTCAGCATCATTTTGTACTCAATATATGTATCTGATGTCTTTAAGTGTTGAAATTATTTTTTGGGTTAGTGACGTTGGTCAGTGACGTTGGCGAATAAACCACCTCAAGTACCTGAAGGCTGGAGGATAAAAGAGAACAATTTGTGCTGTCAACCAATTAACTATAGAGCTTCAGAGACTCAGAGACAAGTGGATGAATACTAGTGCACACTGACACACACACACACACACACACACACACACACACTATCTTAGTGTGGACACTCATGGACATAATACATTCCCTTGCCCCTTACCCTGCAAATACATGCGTAACCCCCTTAATCTAATTCTAATCCTAACCTCAAACAATCCTTTGAATTGGCGAAGACCAGACAAAATGTGTTTTATTTTATTTAAATTTTTTTTTCAATTACGGACGCAGGAAGTGAAGCGTTTATTCTTGCAGCAAGATTATATAGTATTATTATTTTATTTTTTTAATTTAACAAAAAGTTTGACGAAAAGTCATGGAATTCTTATGCCTACATAATCAATGTCTTGAGATCCATTTGATACAGTTTGACATGGTTGCGGTCAGTGGAAGTTTAAAATTGTGACAAGGGTATGCTACTTAGAAAAGTTTCCCTTTGCTTTCTAGTGATAGAAATGGAATCTACAGCTATAAATGCTGTAGTTAATTTGCATGTGAAGCACACACACACATTGCAGTGGGCAGCTGATGAAGGTCACTTCACTTTAAGACGGATTTTCCAGCTCCCTCGCTCTTTGAAATCTCTGTAATGTGTTTCATATTTCAAACATAATGACATTCCTCTGCGTTAATGGTTAACTGCTGCTCTCTGCTCAGCTGGACCAACAGGTGTACACCAGTGGAAAGTTTAATAAAGATTCAGTTACACTGTGGCCTCACACTCGCCTATAAAAACATAATACACTGAGGGAAATATGTGTGAGATGAGATGAGAGAAGGTCAGGGGTTGAGTTTGTACTGTGTCCATATAAAGTTAGAGCTCTCAAATGCTGTATTAAAGTCCCGTCTGCTTCGCTAAACTCTTTTTTACATTCATGAGCTTGACTGAAAAGCTGAAACATGTTTCTGGGATTCTCAAAATCCAACCTTGTCATTTACTCGCCTCTAACAGGCCACACGGAATTATTTCAAAGGCCACCCAGATTGACAGGGCTAATTTCATCGGTATAGACAACAGTGTGTGTGCCTGCCTCTGACATCCCATGATCTCACGAGCAGAGCTGTTGTCGTGTCTGTGATTGGTCAGCGGGCCGGGTGACGCTTTGGATGGCTCAAGATAAAGGAGATTTCCCGCTCAGCACTGTAGGGGAGGCCAAAATAAGGCAGAGGGATGAAACAATAAGCCTTAAAACAATTCTATTTTGGTTTGATCGCGTTAGGCGACATAAAACAATATCATGCCCGAGCCTGGAGCCAGGAGATGCTGGTGTGAATCCTGTGAATCCTGTGCAAAGATAGTCGGGCCAGTGGCAGAACAGATCCGATGAGTGTTCTCTCTCTGTTTGCTCTGACTATTTGCAGATGCACGTCAGTCTGTGTAAATAGGTTTACCTCAGGCCAGTCGGGCAAGTGCTCTCTCAATTAATTAGCCAGTGCTAAACCTCTTGGAGGCATGAAATCATCTCAACAGCAATCCACACAAATCCCCCCCATCACTTGGTTAATTTAGCCCACATGCCCTTGATCACCAAACACATGCACACAGTACACACCTGAATCCATCGAACTCATGTGAACATACACTTGCTTGATGAATACCAATTCCTACATCTGGTGTTTTCTCTGCTAGAGATAAGTCTCCCTGGACTTTTCTAGTTGGACCCGGTGTAAACAAAAGATTCTTGCCACAATGAAAAATAATAATAATAATAATATTAATTATATTTTTTTAGTTTTTTGGGTGTGGGGCACAAACAAATGATTGCTCAAACTATCCTGTTAAATGTTCCTTTATTTTTAATCAGTAAATTGCTTCTAACTAGATGCTTGTTTGTTTTATGGCTTTATTAAATTGTTTTTGTCATTATATTGCTTTTAACTAGATGTTTGTTTGTTTCATTGCTTAATTGTATCCATTATCTCTTGTGTTAAATTGTTTGAAATTGTGATTGCAGTGCATGTATTTTCTGTTTTTATGTCTGTGAAGCACCATGTAAACCTGTTTTTTGAAAAATGTAAAATAAATAGTCATTAATATTATTACTATTGTTTTTATCTTAGTGTTTTTGGTGTAGGATATTTTATTGCTGTAACTATTCTGTAATGGTAAGTAGAAGTATATTGAATGTCTAATTAAAATATTTATGCAAATACAGAGTTGTCGTTCTCTTTGTTTATTACCATACGTAGGAAAACCCCCTCCCCTTCGGAACAGTATGTAAGTCATTTGAGAGCCGGGGATTTAGAGACTTTGGAGGCACATGCACCGACAGCTATCCTACTTTGAGATGACCACTTCACAGTATGAGTTCAGAGACAAAGAAGAGGAGCAGGACAACAGAGCAGGAGAGACACAAAGGTCAGCATCTTTATCTGCTGCATCCCAGTCAGAGCTGTGGCACCAGGGGAGGTTTTTATTTCTGTGACTTCTCCTCGACTGCACCTCTACTACAAGTATTATATCAGAAAAAGCCCTGGACAAAAGGAAAAGACACAAGAGCGGAATCGTAACTTCCTGTTGAGTATAGTATTGAGACATCATGGCAAGGCAGGTCAGCCGCTCACCGCTGCTCAAGCCCTTCTTCCCGAGGACGCCTGTGAGAGGGGTCAGCCCTCTGCAACAGAGACGCCACACGCTCCCGGCCAGCGAGTTCAGGAACCTCACGCCACAGGACGCCATCAGCGTGTTTGAGATCGAGAGAGAAGGTAAATCACAAAGATCTCCTGCAGCTGACACAATAAGATAATAACCTGATTGAACTGATTTGACAGATGTTAAATGAAACTTACTGCATCTTCCATCTGTAACGCTGTTTTTCAGGCTCTTAGTTCCAGTTCTAACTTGAAATAGAAAACATTTCTTTATATCCTTTCTTTATATTTAGTCCCAGGACATGATCCACTGAATAAACTGGTTCTTTTCGCCCCCTCCCAGCATTCGTCTCTGTGTCTGGAGAGTGTCCCGTCACCCTGGACGAGGTGCTGAACTTCCTGAGTCAGTGTCCTGAGCTCTCACTGGGCTGGTTCGAGGAGGGACAACTGGTGGCTTTCATCATCGGCTCTGGCTGGGACAAGGAGAGGCTTTCACAAGTACGTCATTTCACAGTATGTAAAAGAAAACTGTACTTGTTCATTAGTGCCTGTATCTCTCTCCTCCAGGAGGCCATGACTCAGCACGTCCCGGACAGCCCGGCCGTGCACCTCCATGTGCTGTCGGTGCATCGCCACTGCCGCCAGCAAGGCAAGGGCTCCATCCTCCTGTGGCGCTATCTGCAGTACCTGCGCTGCGTCCCGGGCCTCCGGCGAGCTCTGCTGATCTGCGAGGACTTCCTGGTGCCTTTCTACCTCAAGGCCGGCTTCAAAGAGAAGGGCCCGTCGGCCATCTCTGTGTCCAACATGCAGTTCCATGAGATGGAGTACACGGTGGGCGGGCAGGCGTACGCCAGGAGGAACAGTGGCTGCTAGTCCCTCCATCCCAAAGCCCCCACCCTCATACTTCCACCTTGACGGACTCAGGGCAGAAGAGATTAAGAAACAGAGGCTGACAGAGGGACAGAGAGAAGCTCAGGGCCAGTAAACACCAGGGGACCGGGTTCAGCCTCCTCATGCCCGCGGCTGAAAGCTTTGACCCACTGAGCGAAGAGTGACGACCAGAAGGGATCGGAACCGTGGCTTTGCAGATGATAATTGGGCTTTTCAGACATTCAATTATTTCCCCTTTGTTACCAGTAGAATATTCTAAGCTCTTAACCGTTTAACCATCTAATCCTTCATATTTCATGGTTTGTAATTTAATCAAGGTACCTACTAGGGGGAAAAAGCTGATAAATTAAACCAAATCTTGAGTTGTGGCATGAATACCGTTCTATTTTTGTAAACCATTCAGTGTGATTACAGTAATATAGAGTAATTTGAAGATCTATATATTGATCATATAGCCTCTAATAATGCTCCGATTATCTGTTTGACATGTCTGTTTTATTTCTATGTGGCTTCATGTGAATAAACTCTTTTAACCGTCAAAAGTCATTTTCTGGTGATTGAGAGAAAGTCACACACGTTTGAGTTTGTAGTTGTTGTTTTTTTTACTGTTGTTTTCAGTTACATGTGAGTAGGCAGGTAGCTAAAACACTACCGTGTTCAAAACAATCATCACTTCTCGAGAAGCAATTAAACAAATAAACATTCGAGTGCTCAGCATAACGTAACAAAAATATGGCAGTAGTTGGTACATTTTATCGACAAGGCACCAAAGGTATCAATATTTGATTTTCGTCCCTGCTTCGGTATGAGGTTGCTTGAATAATAATAATAATTATTAATAACAATAATAATAAAACCGTCTGGAGTGTGATTGTAAAAAACAAAAAAGATCCTTCTCTTTGTCCCAGCGCTGGTTTCTGTAATTCCTGCCTGACGTGTAAAGGGGGCGGCTGGAGCTGAGGGTCAGAAGTGCCATACCTTGGTTTCACTTGACAGTAAAGGAGTGAACTGGGAGGTGATTAAAAGAAGTTCTTATGATGAGTGGCACAGGTATTCATACTGACAGAGTAAAAAAAACACAAGCATATTCTCATAGTTCACAGAGGGGGGGGGGTTGACAGTCCCCAGCCACACAGGAGCACAGTGGGGACACATACTGGCTGACATCTTTTATTTGTTTTTTGACCTGCTGCCTCCCTGTTGAGCTCCGCCCCTCAGTGAAGGTGAGCGTTGAGGTCGTACTTCGCGCAGAATTTGTCCGTGAAGGGGATGCAGGTGAGCAACTCGCACCATTCACACTTTATTGGGTAGACGTAGAAGAGCACCACGAGGCCGGAGAAGAGGCCGACAAACACCAGCAGGAAGACGATGATCTGGCAGCGTTTGCGGTACAGGTCCGTGCGGCCGAAGCTGATGTAGGGGAGGAAGGCGAAGGACAGGAAGAAGCCGGAGATGAAGCCGGAGATGTGGGCGAAGTTGTCGATCCAGGGCAACAGTCCGAAGGCAAAGAGGAAGAGCACCACGCACAGGAGTTTGGTAAAGGCCCTCCAGGGCTGGGCCAGGATCTGCCAGCTCTGAAACAACTCCACAAACAGGCACGCCAGGATCCCGAACTGAGAGCCGGCTGGACCCACCTGAGGAGAAGAGAGCAGAGGGTGATGTGAGCCGCTGGAAAATGTATGATATGATTTAAAAGTTCTTTCTTGATCTGGCAGAGAGAAATCTCAGCCTTATAATATTTTGCGGTTGTGTGGCAGTCACCTCGGCTCTGTAGGGCAGGAAGATGGCTGAAGCTAAATTGCCGGTGATGCCACTGATGATGTAAATGATTGAGATGCGCAGCCAGCCCGCCAGCTTCTCCAGGTCCCTCAGGATGGTCATCTGGAACGCCACCGACACCAGGCAGTGAAGGATCCTGGGGAGGAGAGATGTGGGGAAAACGTGCTCATGTGCGCGTGCAATGTGATGTTGCAATGTGGTCGTCTGGGGATGAGAAGCCGATTTTGCCCATCAACAAAATCGAACTCTATCTCGCGGAGGCTTAATGAGTTCATGGAGCGAAGGCACTTTGTTTAATTACCCAGGAGACAGATAGCAGACAGCAGGAAGATGAGGTCGGCTCTTTCAGACGACTGATGGCTACAGACTCCACCACAGAGCTGCTGTCACGCTCACATTTAAAGTCTTTTAACTGCAAATGATGAATGTTTTCATCAGCATGTCATCAAGGCATATGGATTTTTTTGTAGGACGGCTGACGCACAGCTCGGTCTACTTACTAGAGTGATGTACTGTATTGTAGAGCATTGCTTTGCATATAACCTGAATTATTGGATTATTTATTTTTTAACATAAATATCTAACTATGTGTAAAGTCACATATTTGCAAATCTTGTTAGTTTCTTTGTTCAACAGACTGTAAATAAAGATGGACGACTCATCTCCCACTTCCTCCCTCTATCCAGAGAAGAAGACAAAATCCTTGGCTGTTTTAATTCATTTGTAGTCCAGGCAAAGTAACCCATTTTGGAGCCAAAAATAGAAGTAATTGTAAAATAATTTTTTTCAGCATAGATCATTTCTATGAGGTGTCCAGAACAACATACTAAAAGTCCTAAGAAATCCTAGTTGAGGAAATATGTTTAATTCTCATCAATGTGTGCCAATAAGGCAACAATACACCCCAAAAAGACTATTGTTTTCCTTTACACCAATCAAATTAAACTTTACACAATGAAAGTAGCCATGAAACGTAACATTTCTTGTATTACAAGTTTCTTTGAAAATGAATTTATGTATGTATTTGACAAACATATGAATGGTGTTTCTGCCTATTCAAATTAGGACATATTCAATAAGTGTGGAGCTCATGTGGTTGTCAAATTCATTTCAAAGAAACTTGTAATACAAAAAATGTTACGTTTCATGGCTACTTTCATTGTGTAAAGTTTTATTTTGATTGGAGTAAAGGAAAAAAATAGCCCCTTTGGGGTGTATTGTTGCCTTATTGGCAAATTGATGAGAATTAAACATATTTCCTCAACTAGGATTTCTTAGGACTTTTAGTATGTTGTTCTGGACACCTCATAGAAATAATCTATGCTGAAAAAAATTATTTTACAATTAGTCGGTCGTAAAACGCTACTTTGCCTGGACTATTGTCCTATACAATATTATTATATTGTTGTTTATGCTTTGCTTTGACGAGTGATGTCAATTTCCGTTTGTGTGACAAACATAAACATGATGTGATCTTTTAAACATCCTGTTCCTCACTGCTGGGTGCAAACACTGTCGGTTAAACTGGGACTAAGCAGAGCTTCAGCTCTTTAAATTTAGCTCCGAGCTCAGCTGCTAAATTGTGGCTCCTGGGAATGAAGATTTTGTTTTATTTGCAGTCATGGTAGTAAAAGCTTTACACACTCTGGTTTAAAAGATCTATTTTTATGGTCTTCCATATTGCTGTATGCATATCTGATGAAGCAAAATCACTTTTCATGATCCTGCCGACTCACCCAGCATGCAGGAAGAGTGAGAGCCACAGCCTGTAAAACTGATCTGGGATCTCAGGGTTGAGGAAAGGCAACAGGCCACAAACATCATCCATGCAGTGCACCTGAAGAAGGACAGAGGAGAGCATGTTCATTAATGCCCCTCAGTCAAACTGAAACCTACAACCACAAACCACATGGACAGAAAGAAACAAGACTCGTACGACTGAAGTGACGGATCTAAGATCACAGATCACATGCAACTGAAGTCTGCCTACATAGAAATGCTCTCACTCGGTTTTCAGGAAGCACACAAAACAGTACACTCGATAAAAATAGCAACAGATGCAGCGCAAAAACTTTTTGCATCTAACAGCTTCGCCCTTTTTCATATCCCCAAGAGAAAACTACAAGTTTCATTAGTGAGCACTGAGGAGAGGGATGCTTACCTGAGAGCAGAGAGTCGCCTCCTCATGAAAGTAGCCATTCATGAAGGTGCAATATTCCCGGGATGTGATTTCACACCTTGCAGAAATACAAACAGCAGTTAGTAATCCTGTAAACCAGTCACACGTCATATTTCAGACTAGCACTGGGTGAATGTTTTCCTCACCTCCCTTTGGTTCCGATGCAGCAGGGTCGGCCCGTGATGGTGCAGTCAATGTGAGGCAGGTTGGTGTGGTTCCCTGTGTTGTACCTGGTGCAAATCTTAAAGACACAACAGAGGAATGTTCGTTCAAAGTTTGATGTATTAACACATTATATCATATCATATTATATTATACTGCATCACATTGCATATTGCAATCTGACACTGTTAACTGTTTTGCATTTAGCATTTCACTTTTTACTTCACTTTTTATATCCTTTATCTTTAATATATTTTTATTCAGAAATGTTTATGTCAAAATAAATGTTACTTTTGTATAAATATTGGTAAAAAGCGAGTAAATAAGAAATAAACAGTGAGTAAATATATACTGGTTTCCTATTTTTTATTGCTCTCCTATGTATGTTGTATTTATTGCGTTTTTATGTTTCTATGTTCATTGTTTGCACCAATAACCAGAGCAAATTCCTTGTATGTGTAAACCTACTTGGCAATAAAATACTTCTGATTCTGATTCTGATGTATACAAGAAGTTGAATCACAATAGGATGTTGGATGTCACAGCTGTGGCCCATTTTGTCTGCTGATGCATTATCTCAAACAACTTGGCAAAATCTGATTTTCTTAAAAACATTTGTCACATTTTGTGTTCAAAGATTGCTGAATTATGCTGCTTCATAACGCATCCCAATTCAAGATCTGTACCACTTATCCTTTAAGTGTGGCCGGGGGAGGCTGGAGACAATCCGAGCTGACACTGGGTGAGGTCACCAGCGTATCGCAGGGCCGACACACAGAGAGAAACAACCATTCAGAGTCACATGCTTTGGACCGTGGGAGGAAAAAAAACACGCCGACACGGGGAGAACATGCAAATGAAGAACGGCCCAACTGGGAATTGTGCTGTGAGGCAACAGTGCTAACCACTTCACCACCATGACACTTAATATATCTACATTTTCCATACAGAACAAAACCAAATTGTTCAGAATTAACTTTGTAGCCAAGACTAATTTGCACAACTATGTAAAACCAAAAAAAACCGCATGGTTACACTTGTACTGAGAAACTAACTGAGACAGAAAACCTTCCAGACCTTATCGACCGTTGATCTACACTCCTTGTAACATTATCCACGCTCAAATTTTCTCAATATTGATGGTTGCAATACATATTTGACAGCAACAATATAAATTTATGCATTTTTTCTAATCTTTATTGACAGTGCCAGTGACTTTTCCCAAAAAACGGAAACAAAGATAAATGAAAGAGTGGAAAGAGTTCCTTCTTTATCACGTCAATATGTGTGTACATGTTATTATTATTATTATATTTACTATTATTATTATATATACTGTTGCTGCCATTATTACTATATACTGCTATTATATTGGTATAATTACTATCATATATAAATATATATTATGTTATATTATATACTATATATACTGTACTATTTTTATATACTGTCTAACAATAACATTACCATCATATCATCAGTACAATTACCATCATCTTGCCACTGCACCTTATCTACCTATTTTATTTTATTTTATCTTGTGCTTCTGTTTTTTATTCTTTCTACCTCAATATTTT
The DNA here is from genome assembly GCF_963576545.1 of Limanda limanda. Lineage (NCBI taxonomy): Eukaryota > Metazoa > Chordata > Actinopteri > Pleuronectiformes > Pleuronectidae > Limanda > Limanda limanda. The sequence continues at coordinate 22,335,226 of NC_083652.1, forward strand.
TTTATTTTATTCTATTTTATTGTATTTTATTGTATTCAAATATACCGGCTGCTATGACAACTTAATTTCCCTTCGGGGATGAATAAAGAACTCTATCGTATCGTTATTCCTATATCTGGCAGAAGAGTCTGTGTGGAGTTGACCTGTTCTCTCTGTGTCTGCGCTGGTTTTCTCCTCCCACAGTCTGACCGGGTTAGGTTAACAGATTAAATTGCCTGTGAATGTGAGTGTGAATGGTTGTTTGTCGCCTCGGTCCAGCACTGGAGACCTTTCCAGGGTGTCACCAGCCTCTGGCCCAATGTCTACTGGGATCTCCTCAAATCTTAACCCCAGGAAAGGTTTACTGCACTCACTGGCCACTTGGTGATATCATCAGGCCATTCATGAGGGGATACCGAGGCGGGCTCTAGACATATCCTGCAAAGAGACAAACGACATGCATACATGACGTATAGGGATGTTACTTTATTCTTTAAACTCTAAATAGAACATCTTCTCATGCGTCCCACCTGGGGTCCTGATGACACACCGAGCCGTGCTGTCTGTCTTCACCGTTTAACTGGGGGGTGCTGGAATGCATCGGCCACTTCACCCACACAGCTAGAGTGCTCTAGAAATAAAAAAACGCAAAGACAACCATTAAAAGCCGCTTCCACAGCTTCCACCTGTATTGGAATTGTGAAGGTGATGGATTGGTGTACAGACCGAGCATTCCTTCTCGGAGGTTTGGACGCAGCCGGAGCGATCGTTCCTCACGCAGCAGGCGGAGTTCCCTTCGATCGCTCTCTTTTCCCTGATGAGCTCATGCACCTGCTTGTCCTGACGCATGCACGGAGAATATTTGGCCCCCAAGTGGATCAGAAATTCCTGGCAATGAATAGAGACAATAAAATGAGGTGTTTATTAAAAGACATTTCATCAAGAAGGTTGTGTTCTCATTTTAGTTTTTATTTATGATTGAATTTAAAGGGACTGTCGGTCTTTTGTGTAGGTTTGTGCACTCTCTTGTTGCCATTCTAGCTTGTTTGTTTGTTGTTGTTGTTGTTGTTTGTTTGCGGGATTACGCAAAAAACACTAAACTGATTTCGCCCTCGAGCCAGTGGGTCCACAATCTGAAGACCAAGTGGGACGTAATCAGAAGGAGCAGAATAACATAAACATTGTTATGCCTGAACACGATATCTCAAGAGTGCTTCGGGGCAATTTCTTCAAGTTTGGTAAAAATGTTTAGTTGGACTCAAGATGGAACTGATTAGATTTTGGTGGTCAAGCTCAAAGGTCAAGGTCACTAGGACCTCACAAAACCCCTTTGTTGCCTCGTTAATTGGTTAATCTTAAGAATCTCTCAAGAGAATCCTTTTTAAATTTGGTAAAAACTCTCTGACCATGATTGCCCAAGAAGAATTTCTTAAAATTTTGATTCAGTTTTCAATTCTACTCAAAGATAAGCAGTCGAAGGCCAAAATGTCGTGAAGACCTCACGAATCTGGAAAATGTAAACTGGAACTGCACATGTGAGCGGAGGCAGACATTGTGTTACTTATAATGTGAATTACCAAGAGACATTCAACACATGTTGTAGCATTTATTACAACTGATTCGATTTTTGTGGTCAAGCTCAAAGGTCAAGGTCACTAGGACCTCACAAAACCCTTTGTTGCCTCGTTAATTGGTTAATCTTAAGAATGTCTCAAGAGAATCCTTTTTAAATTTGGTAAAAATAATCACTTCGACTCGCGGATTAACTGATGGAATTTGGATGGTCAAACGTTAAAGGTCAAGGTCACAGTGGCCTTTCAAAATATGTTTTTGGACTCTTGACCATGATTGCCCAAGAAGAATTTCTTAAAATTTTGATTCAGTTTTCAATTCTACTCAAAGATAAGCAGTCAAAGGCCAAATGTCGTGAATACCTCATGTTGTTTGTTTGCGGGATTACGCAAAAAACACTAAACTGATTTCCACCAACCCCTGGTGGAAGGATGGGCTGGAGGGATGGGAGGATCCAGGATATGTTTTTCACTTTCTTTAACATTACAACATATGGCATTTATAAAATTCATAGTATAATATAATATAGTATTAGGGAATAATTAGTGGATCTTGATCACATAGAAAGGCTTCTACACTAAGTGGGCTGATATTTCTGGGTGTGCAGATCTAAATTACAATCTGAATTTTTCATAGAGAGGTCATTTTTTTTAATAAACGAGACAATCAAGTGCATGATTGTCGGGCCCTGGTGGAGGAGTGCGCTCTACATTCTGATTGCTTTTGTTATTTTCATCAGATGAAAACAGCAGAGAGAGAGGAGAGCTCACCGAACCCGGCCCAATCCAGAAGTTCTCCTGCTGCACAAACTTGACATTCTCATACACGCCTTTGTTTCTTAAAACCTACATCAGAAGAAATTGAAAACAGAAAAAAATGTCAAATTAGACGTGAGCGCAGTATTGAGGTGAGAATATTGTGATGGTGTGTTTGAAGAAGACGTTCATCGGAGCGTTCTGACTCACAGAATCAACCGTCTCATGCTGGGAGAAGCCCACTGGTGCAATACCGTAGATGCATACGGCCAAGATAGTGATGAGCAAATGGACAAAGGTGATCCAGTATGTAAAAAAAGGCCTAAAGAAAAAGAAGGAATGTACTTTAAAAAAAAATCATCATCATTCATCAGTGTCCGCAGAGGGAAATGGAGAGAAAGTGCTCATTAGTCAGACAGGTGGCGCCGTACCGGTGGTCGTCCATGTCCTCGATCTGCCTCTTGACGTAGCTGTCGATCCGGTGGCGGTAGGTGCGGTTGGTGAGCTTGCCCACCATGCCCAGCCCGTACGGCCTCTTCTCCCGGGCGAAGAGCTTCTTCACAGGTATGACGATCCGCTGGCCACGCCGCTGTCCGTGAACACTCACCACCTCCTGCCGCAAGGGCACCTTGGGTGGTCCCGGGGTTCCTTCTTTGGCTTTACGCCAGCCGCGCTCCAGAGGTCTGTGAGAGGTCAGAGTGGGGGGGGGGATATGAAGGGAGGTTTGGGGTTGAGGTTTGAGGCAATGACGAAGGAATAATATGACATTCCTCTGGTTTTCTGTATCACGTTGAGCCTTCTCCGAGACTTTTGAAATTCATTCATTTCACTTATAACACCTAAGACATTGGCTTTATCCCCAAATAGATCAATAATAATATTTGTTTACTTGATTTGCATTGTTAGGGCCCGAGCACTGACATCAAAGGTCAGGTGAGACCCTATTGAAATTGTAAGGGTTATTTATTATTATTATTATTCAGGCAAATGAATTGGCTTTTTGAGGGCTTTAACATGCTCAAATTCTTACCAAAATTTGCAGAAAGTAATAAAGTGGGGAAAAAAATTAACGTTTTCTGAAGGAATTTTCAATGGGCATTGCAAAATGGCTGAACGGTGCCCCCCCCGAGACCCCTGGAACGTGTTCACATTGACCGGTCTTGACAAAAACGATATACAGGTGAATCATGACCAGACAAACACAAAAGTTTGTAGGTGCAATTTGAAAAACCCAACAGGAAGTCTGCTATTTTGCATTTAGTGGCCATTTTGGCCATATTCCACATTTTTACCTTGATGTTCTTGTACCAGGGCTTTCATCGGATCAACTTCAAATTGAGATGAGTGTCATCACAACAAGATGGAGATAAAAAACTGACTGACGGATTTTTTTTTGGATTTTGAAACTGCTTTCAAGTAAGATGGATCGCCGAACATATTACATTATAAACCTGTGCATTTGTAAATTTTTTGATTCATTATTACCACTTTATAGTTGTTTTTTACTTGTAAACTTTTTATTTCCTCTTTCCTGTTTCACACTTATAACTAATAACATTTTAAAAACGTTTTCTTTCACCACAGCTTGTTTGACGGAGTCTGTGTCCACAGCTGCACAGTAACTCACAGCATTAGGTGACTTCTCTCCAGCTCCGTCTTATCCAGAGCGCTGCCTGTCAGCTCCGTCTCGTCCATCAGGCCGCCGGGCTCCTCCTCATTCCCCCCCGCCTCAGACGGGGACTCGAACACCTCGTCTGCGTACGTGGACAACTCCTCCTGCATCAGAACGTCCTGTGGAAAGAGAACTGCTGATCAGAGGAAGTCAAAGTCACCATCTCTTGTGGGTTTGTAAAAATAAATAAACAAATGGTAATTGTGGTGGAGGACAGGATGCTGGCAAAACTGCTGGCAATCATGGACAATCCCTCTCACCCCCCCCCACAACATACTGGACAAGCTGAGGAGCAGCTTCAGCCACAGACTCATTCAACCCCCCCGCTGCTCGAAGGAACTATACAGGACATCGTTCCTCCCAACTGCAATAAGACTGTACAACTCCTCTCCCTCTGTCAGAGCCTCCATCACAGAACTGCACTAAACCTGTCTCCTTGCACTGTGGACCCTGTACAACACTCCGCTCCATATACACTTACTTCACATCATATGTGATATGTGTTCATATAAACCATATTGATATTATATATCATTTCATACAATAATATTATCTTTTGCACACTCTGTCTACATATTCTTACACTCATAGTATATTATATTATCTATTGTATAGTCAAATACTTATATTTATACCTCTACTATATATCATATATTATATCATACTCTCTGTATATTCTTTGTATATATAAGTCTATATACACATATTTATACATGTGTACATGTTTTTATTATTATTATATTTACTATTGTTATTATATATACTGTTGCTGCCATTATTACTATATACTGCTATTATATTGGTATAATTACTATCATATATAAATATATATTACGTTATATTATATACTATATATACTGTACTATTTTGATATACTGTCTAACAATAACATTACCATCATATCATCAGTTCTATTACCATCATCTTGCCACTGCACCTTATCTACCTATTTATCTTGTGTTTCTGTTTTATTTTTCTTTCTACCTCAATATTTTTTATTTTTTATTCTATTGTATTGTATTTTATTGTTTTCAAATATACCGGCTGCTATGACGACTTAATTTCCCTTCGGGGATGAATAAAGAAATCTATCTATCTATCTATCTATCTATCTATCTATCTATCTATCTATCTATCTATCTATCTATCTATCTATCTATCTATCTATCTATCTATCTATCTATCTATCTATCTATCTATCTATCTATCTATCTATCTATCTATCTATCTATCTATCTATCTATCTATCTATCTATCTATCTATCTATCTATCTATCTATCCATCTATCTATCTATCTATCCGTCCATCTATCTATCTATCTGTCCATCTATCTATCTATCTATCTATCTATCTATCTATCTATCTATCTATCTATCTATCTATCTATCTATCTATCTATCTATCTATCTATCTATCTATCTATCTATCTATCTATCTATCTATCTATCTATCTATCTATCTATCTATCTATCTATCTATCTATCTATCTATCTATCTATCTATCTATCTATCTATCTATCTATCTAACAGGTTGCCTAGCAAAAAACAGCAGAATAAGATTGTTGTTGTTTTTCTGAATTACTCTGGCGAAGAAGGACGTGTCCAGTTCATCTTGAAAGTCCAGCATCTCTTCCTCCATGAAGCTGGCGGGGGTGAAGCTCCGTCTCTGGGCTCGTCTCAGAGTGCTCTCCCGGATCGAGCGCCCCTGAGAAAACACACACACAAACAAATCTGCTTCACAGCTGCAATGTTTCTGTCACAGAGTAACACAGCACCAGTGAAGACCAATAAAGTACAGGAAGTTTGTTTGTTCATCATGCGCTCATCTTTTTTTACAAGCATTGTCGTCTTTGTACTTCCTCTCTCTCACTCACCTTGACCAACGCTGCTGCAGCTCTGAAGCTCATCTTCGCCACCGACTCCCTCTTACGCCGGCGAGGCAGCCGGTTGAGACCTGAGCGGGAGCTGGTGAAGGAACAGAGGGAGGCGGCTCCGGGGGTGATGGGGGTCTGAGGTACGCTGTAGCCGTCCACCTCCTCCACCATACGGAAGGCCCGCCCTCGAGCCAGTGGGTCCACAATCTGAAGAGCAAGTGGGACGGAATCAGAAGGAGCAGAATAACAATAAACATTGTTACGCCTGAACACGATATCTCAAGAGCGCTTCGGGGCAATTTCTTCAAGTTTGGTAAAAATGTTAAATTGGACTCAAGAATGAACTGATTAGATTTTGGGGGTCAACCTCAAAGGTCAAGGTCACTAGGACTTCACAAAACCCTTTGTTGCCTCGTTAATTGGTGAATCTTAAGAATTTCTCAAGAGAATCCTAAAAATAATCACTTCGACTCGCGGATTAACTGATGGAATTTGGATGGTCAAACGTTAAAGGTCAAGGTCACAGTGGCCTTTCAAAATATGTTTTTGGACTCTTGACCATGATTGCCCAAGAAGAATTTCTTAAAATGTTGATTCAGTTTCCAATTCTACTCAAAGATAAGCAGTCAAAGGCCAAATGTCGTGAAGACCTCAAGAATCTGGAAATTGTAAACTGGAACTGCACATGTGAGCGGAGGCAGACATTGTGTTACTTATAATGTGAATTACCAAGAGACATTCAACACATGTTGTAGCATATATTACATTCAAGAATGAACTGATTAGATTTTGGGGGTCAAGCTCAAAGGTCAAGGTCACTAGGACCTCACAAAACCCTTTGTTGCCTTGTTAATTGGTTAATCTTAAGAATGTCTCAAGAGAATCCTTTTTAAATTTGGTAAAAACTCTCTGACCATGATTTCCCAAGAAGAATTTCTTAAAATTTTGATTCAGTTTTCAATTCTCCTCAAAGATAAGCAGTCGAAGGCCAAATGTCGTGAAGACCTCACGAATCTGGAAAATGTAAACTGGAACTGCACATGTGAGCGGAGGCAGACATTGTGTTACTTATAATGTGAATTACCAAGAGACATTCAACACATGTTGTAGCATATGTTACATTCAAGAATGACCCACGACTTTAATTTCCAAAAATGATTAATGTGAATAACAATATTTCCTCACCTTTTGCATGCCATGCTGCGAGGAGTGGACGTAGAGCGGAGGCGGGGTCTCCGTGCTGGTTAAGGAGATGTTGTCCTGGCTCGGCAGATCCATCTCCCGGATCACCTGCGGCTTCAGCTTCCCGTAGCGGAGGCTGCAGTGGCGCAGACTTTTCCTCTGCCATTTCTGAGTGGCATCGCCATCTTTGCTGACTCCGAACCAGTCCGCTGTTCCCCTAATGCCACAAACACTGTCCTTTCAGTTCTGGGTCACAAAACTCAGCATCAAACAGGGAAGCAGTGGTCTCAGACCTTTGGACCCCGGTGTATACGGGTTTACTTCTCACGGGCAGAGCTGAAGTCCTATCGGGCACAGTGAAACTCGAAAAAGAGATTGCTGACCCTCTGTTTATGGAGGAGTGGATCGGCAAACATGCAAGAGACTGATAAGCCCGCATTCCCCTTGATGTCAGAAAGAGACGTAGATAGTGTATGTAATAAGAGCAGTAAAGGGAATATGCCCGGGCATGTTTTATGTTTGTCTGAACACTGGGAAAGAAGACAGGCAGCAGGTAGGTAGACACAACTTGTAACACACTGAATGCATGGTGCCCAGTCACACACTCCCGAAGCCTAAATGCTCAGAGAAAGAGAGGATTACAGAAGTTCTGATGCTGCGAATAAAATCCAAACTTATTCACATGTTCGCTAATCTTAACTGACGCGAGCAGACACCAAATCCAATTAACACAGAGAATGGAGGATTTTTCCAGAGCTTTCTTTGCTTGTGTGTGACCCTCTCCACTCTCTGCTAAACCCAGATGAATGAACGTGCAATCACGGTGCTGGTGGTTGAGGCCTAATAAGAACCAGAGCAAACAATGCTGCTGCACCCTGAGGCTAGGAAGTGGAAGTGGAAACATTCTTCAAAGAAATATTCAAACAAGCGAGCTGTGTTTTTTCTCACTAATCACCAGCTGCAGAGAGACGCTTCAGTGTATTAGGTGAGAATCTATTTCTTGCTCAGCTCACTCGTTCTTTCCGTGAATAATTCTCACCGCTTCTCTGTTCTTAAAGAATGTGTCAGTGGAAAGTTAACAGCTAATATTCTAGCATGGCGCCAGTGGACACAGCCCTCACTGTCCTTATGAGTATGGCTGAAAAAGAGATTGTTTATAAAGATGGCCGACAGGATTGTTCCCCAAAGCGCCTCAATCGCAGCAGTAGAGGTTCTAAATCCTGCCTCCTCCGTGTTAATCGATGGGAGATGACCCAAACTAAAAGGTCAAAGCACAAATCAAATGAACTTTTCTCAAGAAGGTTTCTGTTATTTTAGGTCAATTAATCTAGTCACAAATCCCAAATTGTCTCATATGGTCTTGACAACGTGTGACATTCTCTGAGGAAAACTACCAAAATAAAACATTCTATTCTTCTTTCTGCAGAAACGTCATTGTTGACTTTTTCTGGTAAGTTTTGTTTTGTTATCTGATGCTAAAAAAATGGGGGTGAACCATCATGTTTGTCTTTTGAGACATGACGCACAACCGTTGGTGTTTTGGATATTCCGGCGATTTGGTTAAGGATTGAATTGGAGATGCGCTGTCCATGTTTATTTAAAGTCCTTGAGCTGAACATAAAATGAGTTCCGCTCCGATGCATGTTTGATGTGAGGTGTCAGGAAATGAGTGACACCCCCACCCTCTGCTGCCAGGCTGCATCGTTACTTTGCCTCAGAAATCAAGAGGAACTTGTAACAGGGAAATTACAGCTCTTGGTATCAGATCTCTTTATGACTCAGTTAAAAAAAATAAGACACAGCTGCGAAAACAATTCTTGTGAATCTAGTGATGTGGGAGAATATACTCACTTGTTCCCTCATTGTAAACAAGTGAGCAAACACCAGACCTTCATCCTGACCCTAACACCTGCGGTCTTGTGAGGGGGGGGGGGGGACATCCTGCCGTACCTGAGCAGGGTTCTGGAGAGCGAGTGGTGTTTCCTGGTGCAGCGGCGAGCAGCTCGCTGGCCCTTAATAGGCACCGTGTTAATCCGCTCAAAGTGCACCCGTCTGCTGCTGTGACCAGGCAGAGCAGAGGCCGTAGGGAGGCGACCAGGGACAGAGGGAAGAAGGAGGAAAAGAGAAAAGACAACAACAAGGCAGTGAGAAGGAAAGGTGCAGCTGGACAGAGGCTGTAGCCATCGAGCAGAGAGAGCAAAGCAGACTGTTGTGTTTTTCATCAAGATTAAAACATTAGGAAAGTTCCAACCGGGAAGATGATACTGAGGTTGTTAATCAGAAACAGCCATGCAACATGGTAAAAAGGTAAGGAAAGCAGAAACACTGTAGACGTGTGGAAAAGTTATGCAATGGGACACAGGGAGCTAATATTCTCCATTTACTGCAGCTCGTGAATCTTATATCAACTTATAAAACGCAACATTTTATTCCATAAACCAACACACACACACAATATTGTCTACCTGATGTAAACAACAACACTACTTGCAAGCTACACTGCCAACACAACCTTGAAGCTTAAGATGTGGAAAGAGTTCATTCTTTATCACGTCAATATGTGTGTACATGTTATTATTATTATTATATTTACTATTATTATTATATATACTGTTGCTGCCATTATTACTATATACTGCTATTATATTGGTATAATTACTATCATATATATATATATTATGTTATATTATATACTATATATACTGTACTATTTTTATATATTGTCTAACAATAACATTACCATCATATCATCAGTACTATTACCATCATCTTGCCACTGCACCTTATCTACCTATTTATCTTGTGTTTGTGTTTTTATTCTTTCTACCTCAATATTTTTTATTTTATTCTATTGTATTGTATTTTATTGTATTCAAATATACCGGCTGCTATGACGACTTAATTTCTCTTCGGGGATGAATAAAGTAATCTATCTATCTATCTATCTATCTATCTATCTATCTATCTATCTATCTATCTATCTATCTATCTATCTATCTATCTATCTATCTATCTATCTATCTATCTATCTATCTATCTATCTATCTATCTATCTATCTATCTATCTATCTATCTATCTATCTATCTATCTATCTATCTATCTATCTATCTATCTATCTAACTGTAACTGTAAAGATGTGGAAAGAGTTCATTCTTTATCACGTCTATATGTCCAGTATATTGAATCCGTCCAGTGTACTGCCGGCTGCCTGTACCTCTTTATGGTCTGAGTGATGGAGGACTGGCGTTGCAGGACAGGCCGCCGGGTGTCGAAGAAGTCCCGGGGCGGGGACTGGAGGTGAGAGGTCTCCACGGGCATGCTGATACTGCGCAGGAACCCCTGCCTCTTCACGGGCTGCACGAGACATGACACAGGCCAGAAGGAAAAGTGAAAATGCAAGTCAGGACATAAATGAATGATGTTGAGAGGGGGTGATTCGGCAAGAGAAGGGCACCTGAACAAAAGTGGGATGCTCCTCCATTGACATCTGAGCTGTGGGAATGTCCAGTCTGAGCCAGGGAGGTTTCTTCCTCTGCAGGCTGCTGGTGCTCTCCCGCCGTGGTTCAGCCATGTTCTCTGTCCCAGCCCAGGCCTGCCAGCTGCACAGAGGAAGAACATGAGAAAACCATGTCATTGAAATGCGTTTCACATGAATTACAAATCACGTGTCATCTTCGGTAACGGCCGTCAAAACACATGATCAAAAAACGAATGCTATTTTCGCAGCTGCAGACATGATGATTACAATGATTTGCAGAATTGCTTCACAAGAGGGTGCTAAGGCCCCTGAGTTGAGTCAAGCATGGGCGTTCACATATTTCTGTTCATTAGAAAGTCAAGCAAGAACTCTCTGGAGCTGCTGAATACAGTTCACGGAGCCGTTTACAAAAAGCAATAAATACTCGAGCTGCAGTGTGAGGACGTTTTCAGTCTTAAAAACATAATCCCTTCATTCTACAGTTTAAATCAAACCTAATCCCTCTCGGTGGTTAAACGTTGCTCTGCTTCCAGAAGCCATTTACCAGAGTCTAATGACTGGGCATACATTCCCATGACGGGGCGTGAGGACCACAGGAGGTGCACAGGAAACCTCAGCATCACACAGCAGCTGCAGCCTGGTTCTCACCACCCGTACGTTTTACTGTCCCACCGCCGAACCTCACTTCTCTGGGCCTGCTGCTCCATTTCCTGTCATTTTCTTCATTCCCATCATTCCCACGGAAATGTGAACTCCTTTACCTTTCACCAGCATATAGCCACTATTTTCCCTTCAAATTATGGTATCTGGTAGTTTCTCACACATTTGCTATGGATTTAAATAGATTTTACTGTACAGACAAGAGCAAATATACAAAATAACTAGAATTTCACTTCCGCATAACCCTAAACCCAACCCTCTGGCAAGGCAAACAATCCCCTAAATTTAAACAAGCCTTATAGCCACATCACGTTATCTTAGCTACACATTGGTGGTAGTTACCGGAGTCCATCCCCCCCCGAAATATGATTCACACATGATTGTCTGAGAAATCAACAAACAGTCGTACAATGTTTAAGAAAATTACTAAAAAATCTTGGATCTGCAACACATTTTAATGGGTTCTTTCTTGACCCATATTACATTCTTACATCAATTTTCGTGGTAATCCATTGTTTTTACATAGTAGTGCTCAGTGCTGTATAAAGTACTTGAAAGCCATACTTGAGTAAAAGTACAGATATCTTACCTGAAAGTGACTTCGGTAAAAGTAGAAGTAACCCGTAAGAAAATGACTTGAGTAAAAGTCTTAAAGTAGCTCATATTAAAAGTACTTAAGTATCAAAAGTATCTGGTGTTGAAATGTACTTAAGTATCAAAAGTAAAAGTACAAGTACCAAAATTAAAAATGCAAAGTGCTTTTTATAGTAGGCCTCTACAGACACAAAACAAACCAAAATGTTTCTCCTCAAGATTTAAGAAAAATTTTAACAACAATATGAATATAATGTATATAATGTAAAAAAATGTAACCCTAGATGAGAGAGAGAGAGAGAGAGAGAGAGAGAGAGAGAGAGAGAGAGAGAGAGAGACAACCTCCGCTGCTCAAGTAACGAGCCAGTTTGAGAATGTAAGAAGTAGAAAGTACACATATTTTTGTTCAAATGTAACGAGTAAAAGTAAAAAGTCGTCAGAAAAAGAAATACTCAAGTAAAGTACAGATATGTGAAAAATCTACTTAAGTACAGAAGGTAGTGCTAACTATCTAACAAAAAGACAAAACCATACCCTCATTTGGTGGAAGGCTTGCAGCAATAAACAACTTTCTGCAAAGCACAAATATATAAGTGGGCCGTCTCCTCAGCTGCTGAGCCGTTACAAAAACAAACTTATTTTTTTTGTTTTTTTTTTGCCTTTCCTGCCCTTTTCCTGTCTCATTTGCTCAAAATGCCTCACAAGATGGCATCGTCACACAGTCATTAAGTCACATCCGGGGGTTTGGAGCTCTTGAGCAGCCACAGCGGGTCACGTCCTCACTTCTCTAGTTACAGCTCTTTGAAAAAGAGTGAAAATAAAAAGTCCACGTCCAGCGGCCACATCTGCTTTCTGTTGCCATTCTGACACACCACAGGCTTCTGGTTTAGCCCAAGTGATGATGGGAAGCGTTGTCGGTGTGTCTCGGCAGCGACAGAAGGAAAACCTCAGCGCTGAGGGGGCAGCAGAGGTCATCACCAATGTGTTAATATTTAAACACAGTCCACGACTTGCTGACAGCTATTTCTCAATTCACCGGTTCACAGAAGGACAATGGAAGATGATAGAAGAAGAAAAAACTAGCAGTGGTGGAGAAAGAAGTCAAATGTTTTACATAAGTGACAAATAAATAGACAGAAATGTACTTAAGTATAAGTACACACTAACTTTCAACTTGATTAAAATACTTGCTTTTAAATAAGCATAAGTATTCAAAGTAAAAGTACTTGCCAAGTGTATCCTATTCCCTAATGCAACGGTCTACTCCTTCATTATGGCTGAGTACCGGTGGTGGTCTCTTCTGAATCCATTTGCAGTTATTGAAGTGGGCGGGGTCTAATCTTACCTAACAACTCTGATTGGATCAGGGGTCCAACTCGCTGTAAAAGTAACTTAAATCTACTTAAGTAAAGTACAGATACATGATATATATATACCTAACTTCAGTAACTAAGTAAATGTACTTTGTAATAACCCATCGCAAAAAAACGAGTTGTGTTGTACAACAGTCTGATTGTAGTTGCTGCTACAGTCTGTTCACTGTCAGTCTGGGCAGTTTCTATTAAGCTTTTATATTGAATGTTGTTTGACCTCTAGTGACATTGTCTGGACTGTGAAACCAGATTAGCGGAGCGGAGCAGACTGGACTCCGGCCAGTGAAGTGACACTTTGAAGTCCTACGTCAGTTTGACCCAATATTCAGTGTCCGCATGACTTCACTCGTGATTGAAATTTCATTATTCATCAAAAAAAAACTAAAAAGACTGCAGAGTCATGGATCTCTCTCGCAGACTAACAATTTGAGAAATGCAAATGTGACACCAGCAACTCAGCTTGTGCACAAGTTAGAGCTGCTCTCTCTCTCTCTCTCCGCCCCGGGCTGGACCACCCGACATTTAATTACTTTTGTCCATTAGTCCAATCAGTAAGGCTCCTGATACAGGCCAGATCTGGGAAAGTAGGAAGGGGGGGGCAGGACAGCTAGAGAACCTGCTTTTCCTCCTTGATTAACAGTGTTTGAGAGCTTGGGCCCTGGTTGCTCCTCTCGCTGCAGCTCCGCCTCCAGAGAACAAGGCAGCGATGGGTGGAAGCAAACTAAACAACTCCCATTGTTCCTGCGCTGAGCGTCTCTCTGGGCATTCAGCTTTTTTTTTTCCCTACTGTCTCCCACTCATCTCGTCCGTACTTACACGTGATTGCTTTTTACAGGCGATTTAAGCCCCACAGCTCCTCCTACTTGCTCTCTACTTGATTGTCATATTAAACCCACACAAACAATTTAAAAAAACATTCAAAGCGATGTAAGTGAAGTGAGACAGTGGCTGAAATATCTGACTTTCAATTAAAGCCAGACCACAGCCAATACTGAACATAATGTATCCCACACACTGTAGACTCGTTAAAGTCCAAACGACAGCCGTGGCCAAGGCTTTGAAAGTCTGTCTCCCTCACTCTCTCGCTCTCTCTCTCGTCCTCCTCCTCCAAAGACAACATGGCAGCTGAGCGACTCGAGTCTCAGGAGGAGTTTTGCTGGAGCAGTTGGCGTTGTCGCTGCAGCCACGACTGTCACCGACTCATTTCTTGCTGCGAGCATGAAATGTCATCTCTGCATTAGGGACGGGAATCGGCAGGGACCTCCCGATACGATACTATCACAATACTTAGGTGGCGATACAATATGTATTGCGATCTGTAAGTATTGCGATTCGATATTATGATTTCCTGGGATTTCTTTTGGTTATTTTTTTTTTTTTTAAATACTGGACCATGGAAAAATGTTGAATCATTCCTTCAAATACAACACTGTCAAATTCACTTAGAGCTTTACAAGTTTTATTTCAAATATTAACATTAACTTAATGACTGCCGGGCAGCCAATAGAGAAAATAAATAAAAATGTTCCCTATTATTGTATAGCCCCTGTCAACTGCACACAAACTGACAGATTAAGAAATGTATGCCACTTAGGCTACTTTTAAACAATAAATAAAAGGTAAATTAAATAGAATGAATAAAAGTTTACTTAAAATATAAACTTTGAAATAAACAAAAAGTAGGCTATTGTTGTTTGCATGTAGCCGATGCAAAGCTAGTGCTTGGGTGTGTTTAGATTCTTGTGCAAAAACAAGAGCTGGTCAACATGCTCTGGGGTGATGTTGCCCCCCCCATATATCCCCCCCGGTATAAACCAATAAATATGTTTTAAAAAATTTCAATTTTTTTTTTTAATTTTTAAAAAATTGATTTGGGAGGCAGCGTATCGATTTAAAATCGTCAATCACAAGAATCGCGATTTGTAACTGAATCGATTTTTTCCCCCATCCCTACTCTCCAATGAGTGGTAACCAGACATCCATGCACCAGAGAAGCTGGTCCCTGTCTGAGAGAGACGTGGTTTCACAGGCCGGACGACCTTCTGAGGCAGATGTCCTCAGGGGAAGGTGAGCTGATTGAATTCTGTGTTTGCCATCGATCCAGGCTGGAGGATTAGTCCTCCCACGACACAGCATCTGTATCTGTTCATGATCAAGTTTGACGCTAAAAGAAAATCTGTCTAAAAGCCACCGCTTCATGCTGAGACAGGACTATACTATTAAAACTGTTCAACCCAACTGGCTGCTTAGCTAATGCACCATAATATCTTATCTCTGTCTCAAGGTTATTGTTCCTTTTCCATGTCGCACGGCAGCGATGCGAAGCGTGTAACAGTTTCCCACAGTGTTAACATTCCCGGCTCCAATTTGAGGCTG
Organism: Limanda limanda; assembly: GCF_963576545.1. Lineage (NCBI taxonomy): Eukaryota > Metazoa > Chordata > Actinopteri > Pleuronectiformes > Pleuronectidae > Limanda > Limanda limanda. The sequence goes on from NC_083652.1 coordinate 22,350,743, forward strand.
ACATTCTTCAGACAGCCATGATTTAATTTAGTTTCTTCAAAAACATTTGTTTGGACTTGGAGATTCACATCTCGCAGAGGGGGGGGGACCCACACCCATAACTTTGCACTGCTCCTCGCGAGAGACGGCCTCCTGCTATCGCTTGGTCCTTGTGAGAAACTAACACTTCCTACTCAATCAAGACACCCATGACTAGGGATGGGGGAAAAAATCGATTCAGTTACAGATCGCGATTCTTGTGAATGACGATTTTAAATCAATATGCTGCCTCCCAAATCGATTTTTTTTTTTTTTTAAACATATTTATTGGTTTATACGGGGGGGGGATATATGGGGGGAGCAACATCACCCAAGAGCATGTTGACCAGCTCTTGTTTTTGCATAAGAATCTAAACATATCCAAGCACTAGCTTTGCATCGCCTACATGCAAACAACAATAGCCTACTTTTTGTTTATTTCAAAGTTTATATTTTAAGTAAACTTTTATTCATTCTATTTAATTTACCTTTTATTTATTGTTTAAAAGTTGCCTAAGTGGCATACATTTCTTAATCTGTCAGTTTGTGTGCAGTTGACTGGGACTATACAATAATAGGGAACATTTTTATTTATTTTCTCTATTGGCTGCCCGGCAGTCATTAAGTTAATGTTAATATTTGAAATAAAACTGGTAAAGCTCGAAGTGAATTTGACTGTGTTGTATTTGAAGGAATGATTCAACATTTTTCCATGGTCCAGTATTTAAAAAAAAAAAAATAACCAAAAGAAATCCCAGGAAATCGTAATATCGAATCGCAATACCCACAGAAATCGCAATACATATCGTATCGCCACCTAAGTATCGTGATAGTATCGTATCGGGAGGTAGTGGAGGAGAGACAGACAGGCGGAGAATACACAGAGGACGAGCTGGTGTCTCTCCAGGTGCAGGGATGTCCAGCAGGCCATAATTACCGGGGTTGACAAGCATAACTCGGACTCTCTGCACTCTATTGCATTATATTCTACAGACAAACTCCAGCCCGATGAAGTTCTCTGTGCCGTCAGTGATACAATCACTTGGTAAATGGCCTCCAGTCATGCAGAGAAAGGCACTGGCTTATGACAACAGAGGTCCAGCTCTCCCAGGTGAGGCTTGAAGTCACAAAGAAGACAGACTCAGTGAATGGTTCTCTACGTCCCACCTTTGACATGCTGCTGAAAAAGCACAGAGGCTTTGTTTTGTGCAGCATAACTCGTTTTCTGAGTTCCACTTCAAATATGCAGAGGGTTGCTAGAGAGCACTGGCCTCCTGTTTGTCATTCATCATAAATTAAACAGTGATCTGGCTCTTTTATGCTGAAGCTGTCGGCATCAATTGGCTGCAGTTGCCGTTTTTTACAATCTTCAGCTCCTCCATGAAAATTAACTGCTCATTCCTGTGCCATTTAATCTGTTATAAAATATTTTTTATTATCAGACATTTCTGAGATAGTCCCGTGCATTCTCCAAATCGACTCTATCCAGGGCCAGCTTGAATCTCAGTGAATGCCTTACCCACATTCCTCAAGATCCCAGGCTGAAACACAACCACACTGAAATGGCAGAGCAGGAAACCACATGAAGTCTAACCATTATGGACGTGAGCCTGGCCAGTTCCGGGAACTGTGTGTACTCTGCTGGTGTACACGACTCCACCGGAGCTGCAGCGCTCCGAGGGGGGGCTGACAGAGCCGTGTCACTGAGGCTGACGGAGCCTTAGGTGGTCCCCGCTCGCCCCCCCGCAGGACTACAGGCAGGGTGGACAGTGGAGAAGAGGACTCGCTGCTTGACATCCATGATGGGTGACCTCATTAAATCTGGTTATAGTGAGAAGTCCGGATACCTCATTCTTGAGAGCTGCTTTGCTTCCTGCCCGCAGGCCTTCGTTCCTCCTTTCTCTCTTTCATCCTCCCTTCTGCATGTTCCTGTGGCGTCTACCACAGGTCAACTCTTCCACCACTTCCGCTCAAATGACTCCTATTTGATAACGAGATCTTCAATATCGATTGATGTCATTATAATCTACTGCAAATCTAATCTGGTACCAGGTTAACAGATTACTGTTTTCCTAAAACTCCTGGTGGCCCAAACTGGTTGTTTGTTTTCCCCATGCCTGCACAGTTAGTCATTCACTATGAATGCTCCTACTATCCATTGTTTCTTTAGTCTCACTCCTTGCTGCAGGCGAGGCCTGACACAGGAAACAATGGAGGGAAACAATGCTGTTCAGGCAGTTACTGTCCTAATCTAACGTATATTCTGCTCTCCTCTATTAAAAGACTTGCAAACCAAATCAGAAATGCTCTCTAAGGAAATGCTGCGCACAGCAGACACACTCAGTGTTGCAACAGAGAAACCAACCCCAAAACTGTGGAGTTCCCATAAATGGGATTTCGTAATGATGAGCAGAAACTCATGACCATGCAGTCACTTTAGTGAAAGGGTGGAGGCCTTTGTGAAACAATATGAAGAAGCAACAGATCTCGCATTTCACCTCATTATATGATCCAAACATAAACCATTTGTCCTGAGGTTCCTACAGGCATCTGAGGCCCATCTGAGAATTGACTGCAAAAATATGCATTTGATCTTAATATAGCACATTGTGCTTCAGACATTGTGAATAACGAAGCTGGTGTAATTGCAAAGATACTGATACTTTCATTTGAGCGAGGAGAAGAGAAACACAGAGGAGAAACAGGCGACTAAAAATAAAGGTGTTATATTGCACCGCAGACTTTAATACAAGGTGACTTCACCAGTTGTGGATGATATGCACGAGGAGGCAATTAGGGCATTTGTATGTGTGTCTTCTTTTCAGGCAACAATGAAAACTGACACATGGCTTCTTTGGCACACATTGCTCCCCTACACATTGAGATGTGCAGGCGTAAAGCCTCTCAGCTCTCTCCTTCTCCCTTTCCACACATCTCACAGGGTAGAAAATACGCTGTGAAATACAGACGCAGGCCGCAGACCGGACTGCAACTTAGCACCAGTGAAGGTGCCGTCATCGAAATGACCCTACCCATGTGACGGGGTGTCATGCCATACCAACCCTTACGACATTAAAAAACACATACACAGAGAGACATCAGAAATACCCGTCGCAGCTGACCCGGGGATCGAGTGTCCTGGCTCGCTCCGGGGACGGCGTGGTGGGTGGGGCTGCTGTGAGTGGCAAGGTGGGAGATTGAGACTATAGGCGTGGGTGGTGGGCGCAGCCAAGAAGGGTGGAGCAGCGTGTTATCACAGTGGTCCAGGTCTTCAGCTCAGGCTGTCAGGATTTTACAAACAAGAATCCATGCTTTAGTCTCAGTGGTTTCAGTCCCGAGTCACAGATTGGTACCAGGTTGATTACCAGACCGCCTCACTGTCACAACAGTGTTTACTAAATGAAAGGAGCGAGTGCCAGAGACATGAATAGCTCATGAAAGTATAAATGGCCCTCTAACAGCAGGCTGCATGCGTGTGGTGTATTTTTAGAGCTCCATTGCAGATGATCATCTGCATGAAACCGTAGACAAACACAAAAACCATCCTGATTCACATCTCTGGGTTCTCATTAAAAGCACACGTGACCACACCTCTCAAGAACTGTGTGCATCAAAGAAGTTTCATAAAACCGCTTCCATTAATATCCGTGCAAGAGGCAATATCTGTATCCGCCATCGAGCTGCATGCACCCTTTCCTCTACAGAGCCTTGTATTTCCAGGCGGCTCCAGGTCCTAGAAAATTGCATTCGGTTATTTTATCAGGACGAGACCCAGACTTTCATCGTGCGGCAATATCCTGCACAGGAAATCAATATGAAGGAGAGGTGAGATGTGTTAACAGAACACAGACACCAGCACAAATAATGACTTTAATATCAGCGTGTTTGCAAACAGAACATCAGATCGGCTTCTGCACAAAGTTTCCTTCCCGTTCTGAAACACAGGTGAAACATTAATACATGCGTAGCTAATTCAGCACTTGAATTATTTAGTCATTCTGCAAAGGTGAATTATTTACTACACACTTCCTACTGGAGCTTCTGTGAACGTTGGCCGAGGCCCACGAGCCAAAGCCGCTGTGTTCTCAGCATTGTTAGCGGGGGGGGGGGCTGTTTCTGCTCACGACGGCCTGTCTTCACACCAGTGGAAAAATAAACCTCTCTAAGTAAATCTGTAGCATATCACCGCCCGGAGTTGTGTTTGTGCCTCTAATCTCGAGGAAGCAGCTGAGAGTAAAACCCCCCCCCCCCCCGACACGGGCTATATATACCTCACACTCCGAGACAACTAGATAAGGTTTTATACATAACAAGAGGTCTGTGTGTAAACTCTGCAGCCACTTTGGTTGGATTGGGTAACACTCTGCTGAATCAGCTCACCCGCGACCACTTTGGGACGTTGATAAGTTGTTTGTTTTCGGGACTCCAGCTGCCAGACCTGAATCCTAGTTGTTTGCTGTAGTCGCTTCTCCTCAGCTTCTCACTGCTGAGGAGTCTCACCGAGCCGGAGAAATCCAGCAGCAGCTCCTGAAACCCACTGTTCAACACATCCACACCGAAAGAGCACGTGCATGATGAAAAAACGTGCTGAGGGCAATTAATGAAATTCAACGAGATACTGTGATACTCCACAGGCCCTGTCCCATAATCTCAGAGGCTGGGAGACGACTGTGGCAGATGTTTAAGATCTACAGGGATTTAATAAAAAACAGAGCTGTCGCAACACACCAAATGTCAAATATGCTGTATAATATCTTAGTATAATCTGCTGTTAGGGTTGAGAGAGGCAGGTGGAATAAGCCAAGAAACTGTCCACACATTACAAATTACATAAATATATTCAATTCATCGTGTCCGTCACATCATTTGTACATTTACAGAGGATGACATAGTGTCTCATAAATCTTGGAGACTTTCACAAAGGATGGAAACAGTTGTTTCTCCTTAGTAAATTTCTAAATTAGTCAAAACACATCAAAATTGTGCACAATGATTCCTCACATTATTTGCCATAATTAGAAAATCAATGAAATTAGTGTCAGACTTTCTTGCACCTTTCTTTGCCCGGCCAGGCTTTTACGCAAGGTCTTACAATATAAGGCTTAATAAAAGCCTCTGCTTTAGACAACAAGGGGGGGGGGGGGGGGGGGGTGAGCCGTCGACCTTGCGGAGCCCCGTCCGCCCGAATGTGTCGTGAGACTCGAAACAAGCACCGTATTGTCTACTGGAGGTTTGACATTCTCTCGGTAAGTAAGAGGAGAATCTCACATACAGCGTGTCCTAACAACATGTGATCCCCATCGACATAGTTTCCACCATGATATCAGCCTGAATCAAGACCACACAAAAGGCTGCATTGTACGGCCTGATGTCGACCGGGCTGAACAAGAGCAGGCTGAAGATTTCATTCCTCCATCGATGGAAATGATGCACTGAGCAAATTCTCTGCTCGGATAATGGAGTTAACTCCATTTAGTTTTCTTACTTGACGCTTTCGCTTCTATGGAATTACCTATCAGTGTTTTATATCATGACAAAGGTAAAACTGCATAACCACTAACTTATTTTTGATATCTGTAACATATTGTATGATCATTATTTAATGTATTTTAACTTTTGATATTTGTAATTAAACGTATGTTTTAAATGTTTGATATTGGTATTGTAATGTATGTTTTAAATGTTTGATATCTGTATGCATGTCTTCAATGTGGACCCCACTAAAAGTAGCTCTGTCTTAGGGTAGAGCTAATGGGGATCCTTCTAAATAAACAAAATAAACAAAAAAAAAAATGTTTTCGCAAAGACCTCACATTGGAGGTTAATGGTTGAAAACTATAACCGAGCACCAGAGGCTGTCAGGTTGGATCTAATCAATCAACAGGATTAAAAATACTTCACAAAAGGAACGCCGACGGCTCTGTCATGTCACATCCTCTGTGTGGGGACGACCACCAGCGTAGAGTGAGGTCAGATTACAGCTTATTTTACTGTGGTGCGCTCGGAGGAAGGAAGTGCGGAGCAGAGGAAGGGGAGACGTGCAAACGAAGGCAGGAAACACGCCGCAGACCGAGCGCATTCTGCGTGTCCGGTCCACACGACCACGGAAACAACAGACTCTTGCTCACATGCACAGGAACACATCCACGCGGCACACGCAAATACACACGTCCAATCTCTGGCCACAATAAAGCACACATCACCGTATGAAGGAAAAAAAAACGTTTGGCTGAGGCCCTCCGCCCACTCATCTCAGGATCCTGTGACATAGAAGCTGACACATCTCGTGAAGGCAACAGATGAAGTGAGGCTTGCCGCTGTGGGACAATGGGAATTAGCCAAATTAGCCTGGATTTTAAGCAGAGTGGAGAATGGAGGCTGTCGAGCCTTTCGTGACAGAGCTTTTCAAAGTCAACCCTTAAGTTGCAGCTTAAATTGCTTTCTAGACGCCATAATATATGAATCATGAAACTGAAATCATATTAAATTATACCATACTTTTAAATGTAGCTTCTCAAGCCATGAAGTAATCAATGAGAGGTTTAGAGGTGAACAAAATACCTGATTTAAAGAGTTTTTATGAAACGCACTAAGGCTACCTGTGGTCAAAATCAAACCCACATACGAGTTCTTAATACAATAAGTATTAATTTAAGTATTTAAATGCATTATGGATAAAAAGACAACAAACAAGAATTGTCTTTCCTCACATTGGTGCAGGTGAAGTGAGTGAGTTGGAAAACACCTCTTCTTCTATTACCGCCCTGGAGCCGTCGGCCTTTCAGGTCCACAATTACTTTCTAAAAGCAGAGTAAAGCAAACCTGTCACAACAAAGACGAGTTTATATGAGGTGATAATGTCACCTTGAACGTTGTAGACTTACTTTGCCATTCCGGGAAATACATGTGTGTTAAGTACCACTTTATTTCAACTGGATATAAATCAAATATTAAAATATTGAAACAGACGTTTCATTTATTCTTTCACAAAGATATTTTTCGTTCGACTCGAATTTCATTCAAAGCCTCTGTAGTTTTGTTTTATGTTTGACTAAACCTTCAGGGCAAAGTCTAATAAAGTCTTTCACTGTTTTAAACACCACATTTTAAACAAATGTCTAAATAACAAAAAAAAAAAATCCTGAGATGGATGCAACCTTTTTAGAAAAGGTCTTGTTGAAACAGCCCCGAGTTCAGATTAATGATTGACCACATTGATTTTCGATACTGAAGGGTTTTGATTACATGTGCATAAGCACACGTGGGAGGGTGTGTGTCTGCGAGTGTGCAGTGCAGATGTGGATCAGGCGAGAGTTAACAGCCAAGGGAAGAACGGGGAATTGCCTGAGGTTATATCAGCAGCCTTCTTTTGCAATAAAACACCTTTAGTGTCAAATATCACTGTCGCACACACACAGCGTCTGTTCGGGATCACATGTACGACTCGGTTCCTTACAAGTCAGAGGATTGAATTGTATTTTTGCAGAGGCAACATCCACAGAGTCCCTCATTATACTTCCTCTCTCGATCGGAGGGCGGGGTATTAATTTCTGTTCCACACACACACACACACACACACACACACACACACACACACACACACACACACACACACACACACACACACACACACACACACACACACACACACACACACACACACACACACACACACACACACACACACACACACACACACACACACACACACAGTAACACAACTAGGTCATTTTGAAGAAGATCGCATATTTAAATCTCTTTTATCTGTTACACTGTTAAAATTAGTCTCACAAGCAGAGAGTTGGGCATGACTTAAGGCAGATAAAAAGCTTTGACAAATATATAAGTGCTTATTCACAGCTGCAGTGTGTGCTCCAGATCTCGCTGCTGCATGCGCTGGGAAAACACACACAGATCAACCCCACACACATCGACTCCAGCCGACACCTCTGCTCCAACCATGGTGTGTAAAAAAGGAGAAGGAAATGAACAATGTGAGTTTCTCTCGTTTCCAAACAACATGGGAAATCTGTGGGTGTACCGGTTACTCACTGTCACCGTGGTGGGACACAAATGTGGGTCACGAGGCGATTTGGCAAAGGCTGTGAAGAACATCGATGGTGGACCAATGACTCTGATAAATATGAGGTGAAAGGACGGTCTCTGTGTCAGCACAAGTGAGAATCATTCATCCAGGGAGAAACATTTCTATGACAGAACATGTTACTATGTATGCTACTCTAAACACCTGCTTTGATCAAATACAAACCCTCAACAGAAACAGCAAGAAAACATTAAATGTAACTTCATCCATTTTATATAATAACCAGTGCAGTGTCTGTTCTAAAACCTGCCTGTTTGGAATGGGAATAGTTTGTTTGTGGCCTGTGGTAAAACTGGTTGCAGGTTTCTTCCTGAAACTGTAGAAGTGACCTGCAGCGATTTAGCCACAGTTTGAGAATGTGCTGTTGTCATGGGTTGATCGATGATTCCCAGCAACTTCTGCTACAGAGCTCTGGTCGCCTATTTGTTCAATTATTTTTTGAATGTAACCAAAGGGGCAACAAATTCAACACTGCCATCTCTTGGTCCCTTGTATGAAACTGATAAGGTGAACAGTTCTCAAGCAACATGCAGACAGATAGAGAGATTTCTGGAACTGGTTTAAAACCTATTTCCAAGATTTTTTATCTCCCAACCCACCATCCACTTTCATCAAAGATATGATCCTCTCAAGCTTGTGATCTATGCAGGTTACTATGGTCGAAGGGGAAGCACCCGGGGGAGCATCCAGAGCCGGAGCCTCGGTCTCAGGGAGGTGTAGAAGTGAAGATTAGGGTTGGCAGGAAGAAGGAAGAATGAAGCTGTGCAGCTGGGCCCAAAGATCTGTGGAAAACTCCCAACAAAGGCACAGGAAAACTGGGAAGGCTGGGGCAGGTCCTCTGGGACGGTCGCAGGCCCAGCGAGGGGGGGGGGGGCGCCTCCTCACTCCTGACGCGACTGAAGAAAACACAGACTCTTTGTCTTTGGAAATAAAGTCAATTTCCCCCCCCCCAAGGTTACAGGGACTTACAAATATCAAGGCTTAAAACCGGGTATGTTTCTTGTCACAGTCTTGACCTGGTAACAGAAACAGAATCTGTTCCTTCTGCCCAAAACTGGTGGACAACTCTGCATTTACTGATCTGAAGTTCTACGGTTCATCTACTCAAAAAGGGAGAAATCTCATCAGGTAATGAACCACAAACTAAACTCTGAGAAAACAAAAAAAATGTTTCATTTCATTAGCACAACTGCACGAATACAGAAGAAAACATGGCTGGAAGGTGAAATGATGAAGAGGAGGAGGAGAGGGAATCTAAAGGGTATATAAAACACTTGGCAGAGGATCAGGTCTCGCTGTGCTCATGGTTTGACGACCCAGGAGTAGATTGTCATGCAGGAGCGTCGAATGATGGGAAAATAAAACATCGGCGAGGAGACAGAGAGTCTGATTCAAACAAGATGAGAGAATCAAAATAAGAAATCACACTGTCGAGTCCCAGAGTGGGAGTACAAACCACGACAGGCTCCAGGAATAAATCACTTCTGATTTGCATTACTTTTCAAGGTTTTTTTTTGCCTCCATCTGAGTGAACATGCTTCACAACATATTGGGCTTTAAGGTTTTGATGCCTTCACTGCTGGGCGTGTTCAACTGGGCAACTGAAATGAGGCTTTACATCATTTTCCCTGGCACGGGGCGTTACGAGTCCTGTCAGCTGGCAAATGGAAAAAGGAAAGTTGGCACGAGCATGACATAGGCAGGGGCGGTAGAAAAGGAAAGTTGAGAGCGACAGGATCAGGTACTTGCTCGAGTCTAGTGCCTGGCTCCATGCCACTTCAATCAGCCTGACTGACAAACAATAAAACAAAGCCCATCAGATTAACGGAAATATGTTTGTGCAAAACGGAGGGCGCTTTCAGATATTAAAAAGAAGATGCAGCGTCAGCAGGTGTTGGTGCCTGAACAGCACAGGGGCGGTATTAAAAAAACTTAAATGGTTCAAGTTCAGTCAAAACAAAGAGGGGCATTCACACGCTGAATCAGATCCACCTCTTCTGAAACAAGAAAACAGTAAAAGACAAGTCGCAGAGGAGGCCAACACACACCCTCAGTTCTGGGAAAGCTGCTGGAGTGAGTTTGGTGCATGGTATGTGATGTTGGTGGGACTGTTGAAACTGTCCAGATATAACTGTGTGTGTGTGTGTGTGTGTGTGTGTGTGTGTGTGTGTGTGTGTGTGTGTGTGTGTGTGTGTGTGTGTGTGTGTGTGTGTGTGTGTGTAGCTCCAGTCAACTTGAGTTTAGCAGTCTGGTACACAATGAGGATTCACAGCCTCCGGGCACGACGACTGACTGTGCCAAAGATAGAGGGTCGGCGGGGGGGGGAAGTGGAGCGGCCCTGGGGGTGGTGGGGTGGTGTGGTGGGGTGGGGGGGGTGTCGGGGGGGGGCTATCCTATTTAAAACTGCACTATCATCGCCACTGCAAACGGCGCTGGGATAGTGTATCAGTCAGGGTGTTCCTGGAGCTGCTCCTCTGGCCCGACAATGATCTGAGAAGAAGTAAACAGACCTGACACTGTGCTGCCGTCGCACACTTGATTGAATATTTATTTATTTAAGCCTCGGAAGACACATTGAGGGATAAGACCCTCATTCACAATGGTGCCGAGGGTATAATAAAAAAGTTGATACATTACAAGTTAATACATTGAATAAATAGGAATGAAATAATGAAATATATATACACAGTAATACAAGGTATAAAACAATTCGTCAGTATAAAATACTATGGCCAAGTCAACTAGCAGTTACAGTCACTGCAGGAGAAGTCAGCTGTACATGAGACCAGACTCCAGAACTCCGTCAATGAAACAAAATGAGCGCAACTTTAAAGATTTTTGGACCTCATTCCAAATGTAGGGTTCCTTATAACAGAAAGCTGTCTTCCCCAAGTTGGTCTTAACACGAGGCAGATGTAATGAAAGCAGCTCTGGGAGCGGGTGTTGTGGGTATTACAATTCCAGCTGATGAGAGAGGAGAGATATAGTGGCAGTAGCCCAATGATTGTTTTGTAAATATAAATCTTCCAATGACCATCCCTTTTTATCACTACCGACACACATGTGGCTTAACAACACACAGGAACAGCAGAAACCACCGTGGATGTCTTTACAGTTACCACCGCTGCCAAGGAGGTTATGTTTTTTTTCGTCGCTGTTTTTCTGACTCTTAGCGGGTTCACGCAAAAACTACTGGAAGGATTACCATGGAATTTGGTGGAAGGGTGGATTATGCATGATTATGGATATCATCTGACAACAAATTAGCCTCCGGGGGCAACGGCCAACATTTTTGGGCTACAGCAGATATCTGGGTCATAGACTTCTTCTTCCTGTCACTGTACACTGTTTACAGTTCGACTAGTTTATTTTTATCATACGAGTCGAACGTTTCTCCACTTTTTTTCATAAAGATAAATAAATCTACAAAGCAAATTGCTGATTGCAATTCAGTCAATGAGTTTCACTTCTAATGCTCTCACAGAGTGTTTACCTGTGGGCAACCCAAGCCTTAACGTGATTGGCCAAACTCTTGTCCATCACCTACAGATTCTGAATAAGCACATATTCACTGTTTATACGGATAAGGGCCAAGGAACAACCCATTTGAGCAGATAGAAACTTTAGAGATGGTTTTAACTGGTATCTGCTTCATTGAGGAAATGATTTGTTATTAAGACACTGAAATGAACAGCACTCAGAGGAGTGTGTAACCAAGCCGAGGCCCAACAGTCCCCACAAATTCAGTCAACCTGCACCAAATTACACTGATAGATACGAGTCCCCTAAATATGCCTGATTTTTAAAATCTAGATCTAGGAATTGTTCCCAGGAAAATTGGTAACTGGTTCTTTGCTGATCCATTCCACTTTCTTCAGCCAAGTTTTGAGCTCATCCATCAAGTAGCTTTTTTGTAAAGCTGCTATTTAAGAGACAGACAAATGCAGTTGAAAACATAACCTCCTTCACGGATGTTTCACCTCGTCTATTTAAGTAGCTCTTTTCATCATTGAGGATGACCTTCCTCTAATGGACAAGCAAGGAAAAGGCTCTGAAGTAATAACAGTCATCTGCAAACACTAAAGTGCTTTTCAAGGAGCGAGACTGCGTTGACTTTTCCACAAGTTGCTGTAACACAAGCCCGTGTGAGCTTTGGAATAAAATCCCCAGTCAAGGGATTTCACACAGTCAAGACACTGCAATTGCAACATACCTGACACATACCGTATATGTCTGTCTCGAGGCACCAGGTAGCAGAAAATATTTATTGGGTTATCTGTGGACACGCCCCTCTGAGAGCTCTTCGCACTCACAGAGGAAGATCAAAGTTCAAGGAGCCCTGGCTGCTCGTCTATGAGCGCTGCCGGGCCTTCTGGGAAAGAACACACAGCATTCCCACAGCCCGGAGAATGAGCTTTGCCCTGAGGTTAACCAGCTTCAGACCCTGTGTCAGTGAGACGACAGGCGGTGGGACCAGAAACATCCTGCAACTACCAAACCCAGATGAGATGTTTTCCTCTCCGCTACAGTCTAATGGTGGCTTCAATCAAACGACAGAAAACAATTCGTAGTAACCCACATTTTCAATTCAGCAGTCACGCCTTGGGTTGCAAAGGGGCGGAACGTTTCCAGTAAATTTCTGGAAAGTTTCCGGAAATTTTCCATGGGAAGTTTAGCTTGGGAATTTTGAAAAAAAAAAAAATACGCAAATTAAACGCTGAGCAATAAAAACATCATTCAAAACTCTATTTTAAAAATGTATGGAACGTTGAGTTTCAACCCTCCACTGTGCATTCTTCCATCACATGCACAGATAACTCCCAGCATCCTTCACTCTACAGCAGGGCTATTGAGGCCTGCTGTAGAGTGAAGGACTAGTCAGGTAAGTTTCCATGATATTACTGGGGAAAATATATTAGCATGCTGATTGAGGATTGTTCATCTGTTCATCTAGACTATTTACATTCATTTATCCATCAATTGTAAAATATGTTTACAGACGATTCCAATTGTTTGGCTAACTATTTATACCTCTGGCATTGCATTAGTGTTTTTTTACAAACTTTTTTCTCATCTTATTCTACAGAACAATGCCACGTGCACTCTCTCATGTGTGGAGACATTTCACCCCATCCAATGTAGAAGGAAAGGCTGTGTACATTTGCAAATACTGTGCAAAGACCTATGTTAAGAATGACACAACGATGCAGAAGCATATAGTCAAGTGCCCAAAGTTTCCTCAGGGCTCAAATCAGCCTATGACAAAACAAAATGTTTATATTTATGTCTGTATATGACAAGGTGAATACAGTTAGTATAAATTACCCACAACATTTCCAGTTTATTCCCATTAATTCCCGTTAATTCCCGTATATTCCCGTTTATTCCCATTAATTCCCGTTAATTCCCATGGAAAGTTTCCAACTTTGAATATTCCCGGAATTTTGCAACCACGCCTCCAACTTTTCTCCGAACCTGTGCGTCAATGGTTTCTAGTAAATTGTGTGGATGCCGCTTCATGTATCGGCGTCTGGCTCATGACAAATGAACTGCTGACTGAGAGGAGGGCCGGGTGGCACGCTGGCAGACCAAGGCCTCCGAGGCTCAGAGGTAGACCTGAAATAGCCCTGCTGCTGCATTACAGCATTACATCACAGCTGACTTCACCAACATGGCTGCCGCTGCATCATGCCACCGCCGAGACGTCATGGGATGGAAACAACTGGAAGCAGCGGCTGTGAGTCACACACCCAAGCCGTCACCAAGGGGATCGGTGCAGAACCCAGTGTCCTGCAAGCAGCAGTGGGATGGTGGTCTGCACCATAGATATCATATATAAAGACTAGATGTCTCGTCTGCGTTGCCGGCCAACGGAGACGAACGTCCGCACATGGCGGCCATCTTGCTACGGGGCAACTCGCTCACCCATAACATTGTGTTGGTAGTGGTAAATAACCATAACTTGCTCAATTTTCAACAGTTTGGTTTGTTATAAACGTCAACGATGTAGATATGACACAGCATACTTATGAATAATTATGTTATTTTCTAAAAAAATTGAATAATTTATTCAGTGTCATAACTACATCTCTGACGTTTATAACAAACCAGATCGTTTAAAAATCAGTTAAAAAATTGATGGTTATTTACCCCCTAGCAAGATGGCCGCCATGTGGTGACGTCCGGCTCCGTCGAACGAGACATCTAGCCTTTATATATGATATCTATGGTCTGCACAAGCAAACACCTGACATCCTGTAGAATTCAAATGAATGCACAACAACCAATACATTGCTTTGTTGGTTTTTTTTTTGTTTCCTTCCATCACTGACAAGGCACAATGTATCATCTTACATTCCTTATGACACATGCACTGCAGAAACCAGACACACAACTTGGTTTCTGTGTTTCCACAAACACCACATTAGAAGAATGACTGCTCCTGGTCCTGACAGCTCAGTCAAAACCGTGACCGCATTCAAGTCAAACAGAGTCGGAGCTGAGCGAGCGCCTGCGGGGACGAGACCGAACATCGCCTGTGGGCTGCTTCTCCCCACCAGTCCCTCATTAAACCATACCTGACATGCCTTTTTGGAGCTAATGTCTGTTTGAGCCCAGTAGTGGGAGCAGTCGTAACCAATATATTTAGAAGGAAATCAGGCGTATTGTCTGTAAAGCAGCAGAACGAGTTGGTTAACATGCTTGACCTCTGCTGCCGTGCCCCACACGAACAACTCTTCCCTGGAGACAGGAACCGTGGCGGGTTTCTCACAGAGCAGATGTCGGCTGTGATGACAGATAGATGACAGGCTCTGACAAATCTATAATATAGCTCAATGATACTGAAAGTCATTAAGTGTTTGCTGACACTGGGTTTAAATATTTATCCTCTTCAATTGAGTAGAGCAGCACTTTTAAAAAGCCACAGAAATGTAGTTTCAATTTGAGTCAAATGTAAAAGGCTGGATTTATCCAGAGGGACTTTTAAATACAACCTAATGATTCCCTGTGCTGTAATGGTGCAGCCATAAAAAAAATAAAGTATTGTGTTTGAATATTTTGCTCATAGGAAGAATCAGTTGAGCAGAGTGAAAAGGAATAGTAAGAGTAGAGGATATGGATTTTTGGAGGTAAAATATGATGAAGCAAAGAAAAACAAAAGTCAGATGGAACCAAATATTGAGAATTTGATTTACCAAATAAACATACATGCATTCTTTAGTCTGTAAAATGAGACTTTCATATTGCTGCATATCGGCAAACAAAACAGATTCCAATGTGTCTGTTAAATTCTCATATCTGCCCATTTTTATTGACCAACAGATAAATGGATCAGGCTCCAAAGCCGATATAAGAATTGATATTCAAACTTGCCTCAGGGAAAATAATGATCAAACAGAATATGAAAAACCTTGTAGAATCACCAGATTCTCCTTAATGATGGATACCAATATATTTATATATATATATATCTACCAATAAGAAATAAGTGTCTTTCAATATTAAAGATAAAATCAAATGCATTTTAATACAGCAGCTACCATCTAAATATTTAGTTAGTTTAACACATAGTCACAACAAAGCTCTTCCTGCTCAGTAAACTTCAAGTGAACAGATTTTTTGACTCGTGACACAGATGTGTTCTGCTGACGAAACAGCCCGAGGCTATTTAGAGAAGCATGTGCTCAGCACACATGGAACAGTTCAGCCCAGTGACGCTGACAGAGGTCTGTCCAGACCCTGGAGAAAATGACCAACAATCACTGAGAGTGTACACCCGTGTTCTGGAAACAGGCAGACTTCTTCTTCCTGGAAATCTATGGCGGCCTTGTGTGTGAGGCCTGCGTCATCTCATCAGCAGAGCATCAAATCTACAGAAGAGCACAACTGTGTTCTGTGTGAGGATAAATCATCTTGAAGCGATTAGACGAGCGTGTGTGAAATATCACTGCTGATTAGGGACGGGAATCGGCAGGGAGCTCCCGATACGATACTATCACAATACTTAGGTGGCGATACGATATGTATTGCGATTCTGTAAGTATTGCGATTCGATATAACGATATCCTGGGATTTTTTTAAATACTGGACGATGGAAAAATGTTGAATCATTCCTTCAAATACAACACAGTCAAATTCACTTGGAGCTTTACCAGTTTTATTTCAAATATTAACATTAACTTAATGACTGCCGGGCAGCCAATAGAGAAAATAAATAAAAATGTGCCCTATTATTGTATAGCCCCTGTCAACTGCACACAAACTGACAGATTAAGAAATGTATGACACTTAGGCTACTTTTAAACAATAAATAAAAGGTAAATTAAATAGAATGAATAAAAGTTTACTTAAAATATAAACTTTGAAATAAACAAAAAGTAGGCTATTGTTGTTTGCATGTAGGCGATGCAAAGCTAGTGCTTGGGTATGTTTAGATTCTTGTGCAAAAACAAGAGCTGGTCAACATGCTCTGGGGGGATGTTGCTCCCCCAATATATCCCCCCGGTATAAACCAATAAATATGTTGTTTTTTAAAAGGCGATTTGGGAGGCAGCATGGCGATATAAAATCGTCATTAACAAGAATCGCGATTTGTAACTGAATCAATTTTCCCCCCCATCCCTACTGCTGATGCACAGTGTGTGTCTGTGTGACGGGTGGCGAAGAAATCAAGTGACGAACTCCAGTCACTGATTGTTGATAACTGAGCCACTGAGAGTAAAAGCCCGGCTCGTGTGAAGGCCACACCAGGAAGCACTTGGCCAGACTGACAGACAGACCTACACCATGAGTCATGCAGACAGACTACAGTGCGGCCCCCTCAGCAGCCCCCCTTACAAAACTAACACACCAGGAGGTCACCACAGGCAGGGACTGGATGGTCCACCTGCCTCAGCAGAGCAAAGCTCCTCCCACCTCCGAGCACGATGCACCCACATGAACACACACAACACACACACACATAATGGGAATACTCTCCTTGGGATCCAGTTGGAGGAGATACAGGAGATGAGCATGACTGCCACTATCACACACCGGGCCTTGCTTTATTGGTGTGGTTACATCACCCTGAGCCAAGGTCCCCCCCCCCCCCCACTCCCTGGGTGTGTGATAAGGTTTCAGGAACACTGGACACACAAACCAGGCCATGTGCTCCTGTGTCCCGTCTGCCAAAATAACTCAGCAGTTTCTAATACAGTACGGTTACGGTTTCACTGCCCAGGGTTCGTAGGAAACTGTATGCGCGTGACCTTTGACCCTGTCAACACCACTGAAGTTTAAGATGCTCTTCAAACTTCTGATGAGTCAAACCTCCAGATGTTCAGGTGGGCCCCTCCACACGTGATGGAATGAGTGCCCCCCCCCACCCCCCTTTGTGAGAAACGTGAGTCACTTTGAGTCACCGCCGTGTCGAAGCCACAACTCAGAAGAAAACAAAGATCCTGAGGAGGAAAGAACACGCTCGGTTTCCAAGGCAGTCAAAGGCTTTTCATCAATGGTCTCCATGAACTGTGTGAAACCTGCATGCATGTGGCCTTCTGTTAATCAGGACTGCTTTACATATAGTATTGAAGTTATCCTTCAAAAATGTTTACCCTCATCGATGCTGCTAAAAAACTTAAATCCCAATGATGTTTTCCTTCACTTGACATCTATTGCACTTGTGTCCGTCCTGGGAGACGGATCCTCACATGTGTCTCTCTGAGGTTTCTACGTATTTTTACCTGTTAAAAGTGTTTTTAGTAGTTTTTCCTTACTCTTGTTGAGGGTTGAGGACAGAGGATGTCACACAATGTTAAAGGCCTATGAGACGAATTGTGATTTGTGAATATGAGCTGTACAGATAAAATTTGATTGATAAATTTGAATATAGAAAGAGGAACCGTGTCACAAGCATGAAGAAGATGATGGCGAGTAGCAGGAGAAGGTTGAAGAGGGAGGAGTCGGAGGAGGACTGAGGTCATGGTGTGACATGATCTGTTACATGACTATTCAACAGTCATCTATGTGCATTCCTTCCTCCATCATCCTCCCACTGCAGGAGATAAGGGAAACACGAAGTCTGGCTCTAATTAAAGTAATTCCCCCCCAATATCAGTCGAGTTCAAGTTACATTAAAAAAAAAAAAGTAATCTATCCTTTCAGCCTGTGTCCCATTTTACAGATATTACACTCATTACCTCCAACTCAACACTTTTTAAAAAGGTGACAGGGCCTATAATTGTTGCACCCCCATTGAGACCACATGACGTCCCCTATAGGAGAACTCCACTACAATAAATGATGCTCTGCTCACTAAGTTGACTCTGGATCTGGAGGGTTCCCCCCCCATGATCCAGTCCACCGGTACACCAGCTCGTTTATCCTCCTCGGTCACGACGCGTTAACAGCGCCTTCCGTATGGGGCGACCCGCAGGAGACAGTGGAGAAATACCGATCCAACAACTCACCCTTATCACCAGCAGCTCGGACGATCCCCAGCAGGGAAACACGGGGAGTGGGAATTAAAAACAAGAAATAGATCCGGGTGAACAGATGTGTCTCCAGCGGTTTGTCACATCATCCTGACAGCGGCGCAGGAATCAAACGCGCGTCTTCGTTGTCCACCCTGCAGATGTGTAAACTGTGTGTGTCTCTCTGTGAATGTGTGTGTCTTTTAAAGCCAAGCCCGGTGCCCTGGTGGTAGGTTCCAATCCGGTCAGTCAGTCAGCAGCGCACCGGCAGCTCAGGCAGTCCGGGAGGATGTGGCCGAGCTGTGGGACCTGCCGTCCGGTTCCCTGGCTCCCCGCTGCGCACAGAGCTTTCCCACAGCGCTCCATGCATCGACCCGGGGCAAGTTTCTTGTTTTTTCCACCTCCCCTGCCGGTTGTAGCCCAATTCAGTTTTGCTGGAGAGTCTGTCAGCCCCGCCCTGGGCTGGAGACGCGAAGGCAAGCCCGTCGAGATCAGCGAACCAATCGGTGCGTCCACAGGGGGGCGCTGCTGCTCCCGGTGAGCGCCGGTGACTAAGCGATATTCGGGTCCAGACCCAGAGGGGGGTCCTGGGACAGAAACCAGGGTTCAACAAGCTCTGTGATCCAGAGTGGTCCACACACCAACGCTGATCCAGGACTTAGTCTCCACAGGGGAATTACACGTAAGGATTTGATGTTAGAAGAAAAATAATAATGATGATGTTATTTGATAGATAGATAGATAGATAGATAGATAGATAGATAGATAGATAGATAGATAGATAGATAGATAGATAGATAGATAGATAGATAGATAGATAGATAGATAGATAGATAGATAGATAGATAGATAGATAGATAGATAGATAGATAGATAGATAGATAGATAGATAGATAGATAGATAGATAGATAGATAGATAGATAGATAGATAGATAGATAGATAACTTTATTCATCCCCGAAGGGAAATTAAGTCGTCATAGCAGCCGGTATATTTGAATACAATAAAATACAATACAATAGAATAAAATAAAAAATATTGAGGTAGAAGGAATAAAAACAGAAACACAAGATAAATAGGTAGATAAGGTGCAGTGGCAAGATGATGGTAATAGTACTGATGATATGATGGCAGCAACAGTATATATAATAATAATAGTCATTTAATAATTATAACATGTACACATGTATAAATATGTGTACATAGACTTATATATACAAAGAATATACAGAGAGATTCTTAAATGGGAGGATAAACCAAAATCAACCCACGTTTTTAAAAAACATAAACACATAACAATTTGTGGAGGAATTTGTATAATGTAGATGATTTTGGAACTCCAGAGGTTAAGATCCAATTACGTAAAAAATCAGTCATCAATTGTCACTATATTCACTAATATGGGCCTTGTACATGTGTTATGTATACAGAATTGAAAAACTAACTTCACACAAAGATCATTTCAAAATAAATTGATGAATAAATGGTACATTAATGATGCAAAATGTACCATTTATGATAAATGGTACATTCCTATTCTGTGATTTTTGCAACTGAATCAAAGTTTGGAGAATATATACTTCTACATTTACATTATACATATGTGAGCCCATGCCGTACAGAAAACCATCCATTATTCATCACCTTCACATAAATCAGCCAAGCTTTGAAATCTGACAACTGCCCCTCCCGTCTGCATATTCTCATCAAACAAATTTGTGTATCGTTTCCTCGACTAACTCCTTAAACCCAAGTTTGAGATTTTCTAAAGATTAATGAGCATCAGGATCTGAAATAACCCCCAAAATAAGATATCAGTGTACCTACCTGTGTGACTGAAGCTGAAATCAATAATTGTACAATCAATAACAACAATACAAATTGTCAACAGGCCAAAGGAATATATATATATAGACACACACACAAACGGATTGCAGAAAGATTAAAATATGTCTCCACTTATGGATGAACCGTGCAATGTTGCCACATGACTCAGAGATAATCAAGACATCACATGATATCAGTGATCAGCAGGTTAACCGCACATGAACTCTGTGCTCTCACCACGTTCAGTTTCAGTGAAGTTTATACAGCTCTGCTTTGTTTACTGAGCCAAAGAGAGATAGACAGATATATAGATAGATGGATAAGTAGATAGATAGATGGATAGATAGAGCTCTTCTACTGCACCAGGTAACACACTGCTGTTGCTGCTGCTGTAGCTCCTGCTCCTGCTGTGTCTAATGAAAAGACCAAAAAGGTGCATTCCATCATAGTTTCAGTGAAAGTTCAGATGCACCTGGGAATATTCTGCAGGAGAGAGATGGATGTTAGGAAGCCGATGGTTTCTGAGGTGCTGACAAGGGGCACCATGTACACAGCTCTCCTCAGATGAGGTTTCAGGGCACAAGAGGCTCATGTTCCTGGAAAGCGTCTCCTTCGTGGTTGCTTTCATGCACTTCTCCATTAAGACACTCTCCCCCGAGCGAGGCAGCCGGCTCTTTTCTGCTATAAAACTAAAGGAAGACATAACATGGTCTCATTTTCATGCTGACAGAGCCCATGATTTGTTTTTGTGTCTAGGAACAGGGATCATAAGAGAGGCTGACTCCTTTTTTATTTAGTAGATCTAGAAAAAATATGAGCAGTACAACTTTTGCAAGTGGTGGATTCATTATTGAGATCCTTTATCAAAGGAATATAGGAGAAATCTGTTGCAGGTGTCATCCTGGTTTTACCAATCACTGCATCACCAAACTTAAATTTCCTACAGACGGGTCTCACAACAACATGGTCTTGCGAATGCTTCTCAGTGTTTCCCCTCAGCTGGAGTCTCCTCTCCCCTTGCACCCACGGGTTTCCTCCCTGCCAGGGTGACTGATAGCCACGCCGCAAATCGAGCTGATTCTGAGACCCGCTCCTAAATTACGCATCAGTTCGAATTTAAACTGTAGCAACGAGTTTATCGCTCTTCATCGACCATTTCACGTACACTCAGGTATGTAAAGACCGTTCAGGGGCCTACCAGGGGTCCCTGATTGATATACCACAAAGTCACTGTAATTAATGGTGAAGTGTCCCTCGGGGACTGAGGAAAGTTGAAGCCGGGGCAAAGGCAGCATTGAGGAAGCGACGCAGGGCCTGGAGGAGCACCCGAGGGCCCCTGAGTCCCCATCCATCAGATGCAGATAAAAGGGTTGAGTTCAAGGGCAGCGTTAAACCAAGAGGACATTGTCAGATGCTCCATAAACGGTTTCCTCTCCTTCGACCAAGCAGAGAAGTGGAGGGGAGGCCATTATCTCTGGGTGAAGAGGTTGGTTTTTTTTCCTCATTCATGGGCGACGTGGTTTACCACATCTACAGAGGAGGCAGATACTGTTTAAACGTATGTGCAAGCTTTTATCTTCTCAGGCTGCTTTTCTGGGTAAATTGATTTTTTGTTTTAAATGTCATTGAGGCTTTTTACGCCTAAAGGAAACACATTTTAATCTTCAAATAGGACGTGTTTGCTCCTTTAGCTCTGATTGCACAATCAGTTCCTGGGTGTAGAGCTGAAGTTAAAATAGAGTGCATGCTGGTTTTCATTCAGTGATGGACCACATACTGCATGTACATTACTGGCAAAAAGCAACCCACTGTTGCAAAATACCACCGCAGGAAGGAGGCTGTTGAAGAGATGAAAAACAGCAAGAAGGATTTCACTGTGTGGTCGTTTTGAGATTCGTAATCCCTTGTTTTTGTGATAAAGCTGGTGAAAATCCTCTCTCCCTTGTCTCTCCCGGCCTGCATGACCCGACGCTGGTTTCCTCTCGGAGCCACAGGTGTGAGCGGAGACAAGGCGCCTGTTATCAGAGCAGACAGAGAAAGGTCATGGGACTGGAGATATCAGCACAAGCTTAATCAATACACAACACAGCTGGAAGGCTGAATGATCTACTAACATGACCCTCAAACTGCCACTGACTCTCTGCACTTTAATAATAAAAGCAATCAGAATTGTTTTTAAAATGAAATGGATTTCTAGAAATCAACCTGCGACCCTCCTTCAGTGTCTAGCGACCTTCCAGGAGGTTCTGACCCCTAGTTTGGGAACCACTGCACCAATACATCACAAAAGCATATTTGTAAAAACAGTGTGAGCATGAGATCGCAGGTGTGGAGAAAGAAAACCTTGGTTTCAGCTTGAGCACATCTCAGACTTGTCGCTGTGTGAACCGGGTCTCGTACATAGTGATAATCCCCCCCCCCCCAAACCCCACCCCCCTCCTCTATGTGAGAGCCAGCCACCTGTGCAGCACACACACCACACCTATATGCAGCAAACAAGAAAAGAGACCCGTGAATCATTTATTAATCAATTAATAATTAATCCCAGCAAACACCGAGGATGTCTGATAGCTGTAAGAAAAAAGCCTCCATTGTCTAAATGAAAATGTTTGTCACAAATAAACAATCTTGTGTGCGATTATTTGGCCTTGCTGTTGATCTATTGAGAACCATTCTATCTTCGGACATGCGGTCCATGGGTGAAAATGAAAATAAGATAATAAGATAAAACTTGTGTTGCTGTTTTCAGACATGACCTGCGAAAGAACGCCAGAGAATTGGGTCTGGATTTTCTCCAGAGTTTGCTTTTCAAGCATTGACATCGCAGCAGGAGATTCTCCGTTCAGACGCCTTCACAACAGCATCAAATCCCCGGCAGGACTCATCACATCGGCTCCTCTCGGGTTTCTGAGGACTTTATATCAGAGGGCCAGGCGGAGAAAGTACGCAGAAACTGTGGAGGTTCTCACACACGCAAAAAAACTCCGGTGGAGAGTTCAGTGCATGTCTAAAATCAGCTTGTGTCTGCACTGACAAACTGGTATTCAGTCTATTCAGATCATAAACAACACCGGAAAAAAATTGTGATATCATTTTGGTCGGTCCATTTATGTCACATGTTTGAAACCATATTTTTATACAACCAAAGATAGCAGTGCCAGTCTGTCGCTGTAGTGGAACTATATACAGCACATGGATATATATATATTCATAGCTTAATGTTTAAGCTAAATCAAATTGAAAGTCACTGTGGAAATCAAAAACAAATATTAGCTACTTCCTTTCTAAACACAGCACGAAGAGATGATATCACATGCAGCACACAAACAGTTGTTCTTAATATGACTCTCTGACTCATGCTGTAGTAAGATATTTTCAGTCTGCCTGCATTCTGCTCGTCCATCTGCACACAGACGAGTCTTTGGCGTCCCCGCTCAGCGTCACTATCGCTGAGGTGGCCGCAGGAATTGAAAGTGGTCCAGAATGCAACACTGCAGCCAAGCCGCGGCTGCTAAGATTATCTGAGGCAGCGACAATGAAAACTCGCCCCGGCCCAGAATTCACTGTCACCGCTGACAGGCCGTGGAAACACAGTCAGAGAAAACAATGGCCTTCACCAGTCCAGCAGCCGCGGCAAAGTCAACACGCCGTGCGAGGGCTCTTCTACGGAACAGGCTCAGCAGATTTCTGTCTGGCTCAGTCATGTCGGTCCAGCTCTTTGTGTTTGTAATTACAGCACCACATTTCTCATGTGTTTCCATTAGAGAAAAAAAACATATAACACAGAAAAATAAATTGATCTTATGATCCTTAACTAAAGTGGTTCAGAAATTTAAAAAAAAACTGGAAAGTTTTGCAATTTGTGACATCACAAAAGGAGGTGATAAGATATAGCACAGAATATGTGCAATGAGACCTGGTAACAAGCTAAGCAAATATTTGGACTAGGAATTTTTATGGAACTTTTTATGTCGATGCAGTGTATCAGCTTACCCCCGGCCCAAGGACGTGTGCCCTTCACCTGTTCCTGCAATGACACACACGTGCAAATGCACACACACACATGCACACACGCACACGCTTAAATGCACACATGCACTTGCACACACGCGCAAATGCACACATGCACATGCACATATACACACACCACCTCATGAGTATCTGGCATCTCTCCAATGATTCGACCCCATGCAGGCGGGGAGGCCTCTGTGAGGGGGAATATTTCTGTCTATGCTATTATATTTCCTTTCTGACTCATTGAATAAAAGACAGGATATGAAAAACATAAGACGTTTACAGAAATACAAAAATAATGAGCACAATACTGAGTATAACACTTATAAGCATAGTATTTAGAGTATGAAAACTGCAAAAATGTATGTATTTTATCACTTTTGCATGCAATACGATGCAACACTGATATACAAATATATTTGTAGATAATTGTTGATACAAAGAAAAATTCTAAAACAATGATTCCATGCAACCCTCAAACCAAGCTCTTATTTACTCCTGTGGACCCTCATGTAGGCAGGTCATGTGATGTGCTCTGCAAACATGAAAACCATATGAGTTCCCTCTGTCTGCAACTCTTTTTGTCTGTGAAATGAATCTAATCATGAATCTTTTTTTTTCAGATTATTACAGACAAAAAAGTTGCAATGCCCCGACACAGCTGCAGAAGAAGACTCCCAGTCAGCCATTAGACAGGGATGTGTTTGAAATCATGCTGCAGCTAAAGCTCCGGACGATCTGGGGAGGAGTACTTAGTCCAACAGGCAGAAAAACAAGGCTGCTGAACATCACAACAAGAGGAGGGCCTGGGCTTTGAGAGTAAAAGCTACAGGGGGAACAGACAGACCATCAATCTTTAAATTCAGGTCAAAACATGTGGATAAGGATGTGAAGCCTCTTTACAGTATCAACAGTGACAAACACATTAGGATAAGAGACAGAATTCGAATCCTAAACTTCAACGGCTCAAACTGCAGCTACAAAATACTCTGCAGGATCTCCACAGGAAAAGTTTGCATAATCTTTACCTAATTTATAGTTAAACGCATAAAAAACACAAAGCAATATTAGGCTATAATGTTTTACAAAACATTCATCTGCAGTCCCCTTTTTTTTTTACCCTGATCAAGTTTAGCTTTTTTTTATCAGCAAAATATCTCAAACACATATTTGTATTTTTCAGCAATCACTATAGTACAAGTAATCAAATCTATTTCAAACACTTATCACCATTAATTCATCCTCATTTACTCATTCATCTATTGGTCTTCACATCCATTCTCATAACAATCACTACAGTCACGAGCTCTAAGGTCAGAGTTCCTACGAGTAACAGCTCAGCAAACTTTTACTTCCGCTCATGAAATAGCAGTGGGTGGCACGGCCATGGCACGTACTGTGAGTCTTCCAGAGAGCCACATGGACTCACAGTGCCCGGGGCCAAGCTGGCGCCATCCACTTCCTGGGCACAGGCAGCCATCAGCACACAAGCTCTATATATAACTTCCTATAAGAGGGCACTGTTTTCAAATGAGGCTGAGAAGATTGGACAGCGTCAGGAAAAGGTCGCTGAAGGTAACACTTATCAGCATGTGTGGCTGTGAAGAGCAGCAGGAGAAACAAATGGCCTATAGAGAAAAAAAATATGTTTATTCAGCCTAATTTATCAGTATATATTTTTGGAATGCCCACATTTAGTATTTGACATAACATGCAATGTGAACTAATAATGATATATAAAATATTTCTATATAATTATCGATACATAAGTAAAACAAAAACAACAACAATGATTCAACACAAGTCACAAATCTTCAGAATTATGTGAAGAAAAGGAAAAGAAAATCTAAATAAATCTTCCCTTTGCACCATGAAAACGTGAACAGGGAAACACTACAATGTATATATTTTAATTATGTTTTGATACTATATATATATATATTATATATATTTTTGGAAAATGTACTAAAATATATTGACAAGAGTATATTCAAATGAATTGGGTAAAAAGTTGACACAATACATATTTAAATAACAGATATATAGCCTAAACATGCATGGGGATCAAAAGAAAGGAAGAAAGAAAGATAAGAAAGTTAGAAAGAAAAACAGAAAGACAGAAAAAAGAGAGACCAAAAGAAAGACAGATAGACAGAGAGACAGTTATTGAAGCAGGGGCTCATATGTATAAGGACAAATGTTAAGTTAGTGATTTGGTGAAATAGGTGTTGTAGATATTCACCAGCTCAAGTGTTACTTTATGGAGGACCATACATGACTTAAGTATAAATAAATGTAGTAATAAATACAGAAATAAATAAATAAGGAAATAAATGAATTAATACAGAAATAAATACGTTAATAACAACAGAAATGTCTAAATAAATGTCTTCCACATTCCAAATAAATGTGGAAATATATTTAAGACATTTGTTTAGACATTTCTGTTGTTATTAACGTGTTTATTTATTTATTTCTGTATTTTTATTTATTTCCTTTTTTATTTATTTATTTCTGTATTTATTTCTACATTTATTTATTTATTTATACTTATGTCATGTATGGTCCTCCATATTACTTCTCCATCGATCGATAATCGAACACAGATTCATAAACTCCAGGAAAAAGGGTGCGCGGCTCCTTTAAGAGATCCAAACCAGTCATTTACTTCCGGTGTGCTAGCTCCGGTGCTAACTGCTACAACACTCTCTCACACAATAGAAACGCGTTTCTGACTTTCCAGAGAGACAGGGTGGTAAACAGTGGGGTTGAAAGACGTGATGGCAGGCAGGAAGAGAAAGAGGGCGGCTGTAGCGGGAGTGAAAGATGTAAATAAACGTAAAAAGCAGACAGGGGAGAAAGAGAAGAAGAGCAGTGGGAGTTTAACTGGGAATGACCTGCAGCTCAGACTGGGAGAGGAGTTCTTCCAGCAGCCTTGTATCAATCTGGCTAAAGCAATCCTGGGAAAGGTAAGTGACTGACACCTCATCTGAAGAAGATCTGATGCTCTGCAGAGGAGCATCCGATGCATGTGGAGTTTTGGTAGAAGACAGTGGAGCAGTTTGTAAAGCAGCTGAAAATAACAGCAACATTATGTCACAATTAGCTTCAAACCATGTTTAAAAAACTGGTGTGAATTTTTGAGAGTCACTTTTTTGCACATTTACAACAATATTTATCAACTAAGAGATATTTTAAATATTTAAATCCAAATGTTAAATCTAAATCTAAATGTTAAATCAAATCTAAATGTTTAATCTAAATCTAAATGTGAAATCTAAATGTTTAATCTAAATCTAAATGTTAAATCTAGGGCTGGGGAAGGTAACTCGTTTCAATCGAGTTAACTCAAGTGATGAGTTAACTCGAAGTTAACTCGTTTCAATCGAGTTAACTCAAGTGATGAGTTAACTCGATTAATTATTTTATCTCGCATTAACTCAGGTTTGATTATTTATTGTTTTATTGTGAAAGTCAGGCTTTTATTTTGTGAGTCTGTTGCTGACTGCTGCAGAACAGGAAAAAAGAAAATAATTGGCGGATAAACAATCGAGTTAACTCATCACTTGAGTTAACTCGATTAAAACGAGTTAACTTGCCCAGCCCTAGTTAAATCTAAATGTTAAATTTGAATCTAAATGTTAAATCTAAATGTTAAATCTGAATCTAAATCTAAATGTTAAATCTAAATGTTAAATCTAAATGTTTCGGGTGAAACTAAATATTTAACTAATATGCAAATTCAAATGCCGGTAACAGGAAGTAAGAAAAAATAAAAGCTCGAGGAGGTCAGAGTGTGTTTATAGTGGCAAATAACAAATAAATCTTATCTGGGGAAATGGACTCTTGGACATGGATTATCGTGATATTAACTACATAAAATAACAAACACGTTATTGACCTGTACCCCCTTGTGGCTGGCTATAGTGGCTACAGGTCATAAATTCCGCATCCTTCATAAAAGTGACACTAAAAACTCAAAGTACTCTTCAAATAAAGTTTCTCCAAACGTTTTTGTTATTTTATGTAGTTAATATCACGAGCCCCTGCTCTAATATCTCCATAGAGCGGGGGCTCCTTTAATGCGTCTGTCCGACCTGTGGATGTAACACAGCTGCTGTCACTGTCGACCATAAACTCAATGTTCTTACAAAACCCAAGGTAACAATAAAATACATCCAGGTCCAGATAAATTACAAGTAATAACTTACTTTCTTATGCTACTTCCTGCTCCTGTCACACTTTACAACCAGCACTGATTCAACTCAGGTGTAACTTCATCTAGTCAGTGCCATATGTCCACTGTTGTGCAATTTCAATATTTTTGTGCGTTTATTTACATTGTGTATATCCTGTTTATGTTTATATTGCTGTTTTTCTACTTAAATATTACTTTCTTATTCCTCCCTACCCCCTTGCTGCTTTGTCAAATCCCCTATAGTGTGACTATTTCATAATTTCAATCAAATGTTTGACCTGTAAAATAAAAGGTTGACCAATATGCATTTTCTTTGGGGGCTGATAGAATATGAAGTAAACAATTTCAACTACTGATATTTCAGGCAAAATAACAATACTTAACAAAATTGGCATTAATCGTAAGATTTAATTGTCGAGTCGCTATGACAAAAAAAGTGATTGAGGTTTGATATTGTATAGATAAACTGTAAACTTTATTATAAATAACTTTTTATTCAAGTTTTTTTCGTGCCATTTTTGCTAAATGGATGATGAACCTTGTTGTCAATTAACCCTCAGTGTATTAGCTGATCAATGATGGGTATAAACACAATCTGCCTCATTCCTTATCCCTGCAGGTGCTGGTCCGCAGGTGTGCAGATGGCACTGAGCTGCGAGGGAGAATAGTGGAAACCGAAGCCTACCTGGGTGGAGAGGACCAAGCCTCACACTCAGCCGGAGGCAAACGCACAACTAGGAACACGGCCATGTTCATGAAGCCAGGCACAATTTATGTGTATACCATTTATGGCATCAACCTCTGCATGAATGTGTCCAGTGAAGGTAAAAACATTAGACACCACAGATACTGTTTAAACGTATGTGCAAGCTTTTATCTCTCAGGCTGCATTTCTGGGTTAATTGATTTTTTTTTTTTTAAATGTCATTGAGGCTTTTTACGCCTAAAGGAAACACATTTTAATCTTCAAATAGGACGTGTTTGCTCCTATAGCTCTGATTGCACAATCAGTTCCTGGGTGTAGAGCTGAAGTTAAAATAGAATGCATGCTGGTTTTCATTCAGTGATGGACCACATACTGCATGTACATTACTGGCAAAAAGCAACCCACTGTTGCAAAATACCACCGCAGGAAGGAGCCTGTTGAAGAGATGATGCATGCAAATTTATTTTATTTTATAGAACGGAGTCAAAAATGCTTTCTCTTCGAAGTGTTCATCATTAGTATGACGTTAGACTGATACTGTGTGTATCAAGTTATGTTTTCTATTGTCGCTGGGTAAAGGGCAAAAGGAAGGAGACGAAGTGGAGCCATGCAGACTTATGTATATTGTTTGTTTTTGTCCACAGGGGAGGGTGCTGCCGTGCTGCTGCGCTCCGTCGAGCCCCTACAGGGTCAGTCCGTCATGAGGAGGCTGAGAGCAACCAGGCGCAAAAAGGGCGCGCGACAACTTAAGGACAAAGAGCTGTGCAACGGGCCTTCCAAGCTGTCCCAAGCTCTAGATATACGGCAATGTTTTGACTGTCGAGACATGGCCTCAGATCCAGAGGTGTGGCTGGAAGGGGAGCCCAACACAAGTCCAGCAGAAACTAACAATATAGTATCAGCACCACGTGTTGGAATCGAGTCCCATGGCGAATGGGCCAAGAAGCCATGGCGGTTTTATCTTCGAGGGCACCCCTGTGTTAGTGTATTGAATAAAGAGGCAGAGAAACAGCCTCGGTCTGGAAATGTAATAAATGATTTAGGTTCGTCAGATGTTCAGCCTGACACAGGAGCGAACCATGTCAAAAAGACTTAACAGGAGGATTCCTGAAAGATACTCCTACATCTGTTCCCTTTGTGGACTTCACCAATGAAGTAGAATAAAAACTACAGAATTTTCTCCACTAACTCCATTACATCATCTTGATCTTTAAATTCTTAGGTCAAGATGGTAAAATAAAAACCATGATCTTCTTTCTTCCATCTGTGTTTTTTAATAAACATTCAAACTTGGACAATTCTCTTGTCAGTGGTTTCACAGATGTTTTGGAACGCTCTGCTTCCTTCAGAGCAAAAACAGACCGTCTCATGTTTAGAGTCTTCCCTTTCTTGCCGTCTTTCTCTCTCGACCTCTGGGATTCCTGGCAAGAGGTATCTGGAAGTCTGGAATGATGATTACTCTGTGTGCCCCTCAGTGGTCAGTCCAGATGATCGGACACATCTGGGAGAATGGACGATGAGGTCACAACCCCACCACACCAATCTTTGAAATACTCACAGTGAACACACGTATTTTCTCTTATGTACAAAATAATTTAATATTGTAAACAAACATTTGGCTCGTAAAGCTAAAACACTTTCTACACCTTGTAAATCTGCACACATTAATGCAATCAATTTGTGTAATGATTTTGAAATCCTGATATTGCTGTGAGCACAGCAGGTTATTGGCCGCTCATCTCTTCCAGTTGCTGAGAGCAGATAATGTCTCTGTGCCACTACGCCATGGGTGACTGGAAGATTGAAATGATGGGATCCTCGTGGTTGGTCACCACGAGGACACTGCGGAACTTGTCAAACAGCGTCTTGAGCTGCGAGCGCCTCATGTTCTCATTGTACATAATCTCTTCCAGGTGATGATGCCCCCGGAAATAGTGCAGCAGCCTGAAAGCAGCCAACACAACAGGCAGAGGAGTGGGTCATTCTTCTGGATCATTACCGGGAATCAATCAACCATGAGACAAGACTTTCACAACTCTGATAAAAAATGTTTTACTGTGCAGGAGGCGGAACCGATTCCCAGATTGTTGCTTCCTGCATATCTAACCTTCAAAATCCTCTCAGCTAACAGCTGGTTAGTTATCTCTACGGTACTTCCAATTAAATTTCTCAAAATTGAATGCAATTGAAATAACTTATTTTCCATTACTACACAAATATCTTATTTATTAAAAGACTAAGAAAAGATTAATTGAATTTCACACTGGATCTTCCTAAAGAATATATACCATCTGTTCATTTCACTGCCATAAAGCAAACAGCAAAGGAAAGAGTAGAAACATTTGATACAACAGCAAAATATATATACATATGTATATTAGAGGCAGGTTTGGTTACCTGGCAAACATCCGCAGATCCTCTGGATTTTGTGCTGCTGGGATGTTCAGTATAACCTGCCTCTCATGCTCTGACAGGCTGGCGAGCAGAGTCTCCGTCATCCTTTTATTTAGTGGAGAGTCTCCACCAGGCAGCAGCTCGGCACTGGAGTTGTCCATACTGGGACTGGTGAGGGTCATATCATCGCTGCTGGCTGAAGACACAGAACAGACACATGGTCAAAGATTGTGTACACCTGTTAGAACAGAGGCAGAGATGTGTGCTGAAAGAGGACATACTTGGGGAACCGAAGCTGAGGGCACTAGGGGTACTGAGACTTCGGCCTCCTACTCTGGCGGCCAGCGGAGGGTCTTCTTCCCTCAGCCCAGGCTCATCCTCGTTGGGCAGCACCAGCAGGCAAACATAAGTGTGCAGCTGGATCATCAGGCGGCGCTGAAGCATCCACACCACCATTTGAATCAGCTGGGCCTGGTCAAGGGCAGAGGAGCGAACATTACGAGTCAAGCATAGTCGTTACAAGGTGAGTAGAGGACAAACATGGAACAAGTGAGGCTGAACACGCTCACACGAACGCTCAAAATAGAGGCAGAAGAAATAACCACGGTCTTTACTTGTTCTCATAAAAAATGGAGGCTGCAGACGCTGGAGCTGATGTCCCTTTGCCATTTATAATTCATCCCTGATGCTCAAACTGCTGACGGGCCTGTCCTTACAAGACACCATCTAGATATATATTATTAGCACTGTAAATACTATGGATTCACTGCGAACTAATGTCATTTGTTTGCTCTTAATTTGTACAACAATCTGTTTTTGTTCTAGTAGATTATTCTTAAATATAAGAATATAAAATATAAAATAATTTCACAACACATAAGAAAAAACAGATGACAAAGTAAAAGCCAAGGAGGTTGTCTCACTCGTTCACACACAGTCCTTTGTAATATACATTTTATATGTTATATAGCTTTGCATAGTATTTCTTCAACAGCAATAATCCTACCTCCTGTGCAGGAGCATCCAGGGGGTTTCGGAACTCAGCCAGTGAGACAGGTAGTGAGAACTTGGCTAACATGCTCGGAAGATCATGACCCGGAAACTGCTGAGCAAAGTGCTCAGCCAGCGTTGAGTATCTGTCCAGGGAGAGACAGGACATGTCATTCCACATCACAACGCTTGACCATTAACAATTTTGAATACATTTTCCATTGTGTTGTAAAGGAAAGTCTATTTTATAGAGTTCTAGTTATTTAATAACTCGCTGTAGAGCAAGCTAGGTGGGTGTACAGAAATATTATTTATCATTATTACGTCATTAGTTGTGCAGTAACCTGGCGATTACACAGGAGAGACACTCACAGGCAGATGTTGGCATGAGGAGACAGCATGTACACGTTGTTCTCGCACAGCGGGTAGATGATGATCGCTTTGCCCCAGTAAACCAAGTGTGCTGCGATTTGAAAGATCTGAGTGGAAAGGATTTTGCAAATACAATCAATGATGTTAAATAATAGCAACTAAACATCAGCATCTAAGCCCTAAAAAAATTTGTTGGAGGAAAATAAGAAAACATTTAACTTGACACTATAAACAGGAACTGAATGTATATATATATTGGCCACTAGATGGTGGTAAGACGCCTCCTTTACTAGTGTTTATAAGATCTCAGACTAATACTAGTCCTACATTCATCAATTATTTTTTAGGATTTGCATATAAAGAACATGTTTTGAAATACAATACAATCACTGAAATGTTTATGTGTGATCACTGAATGAGCAGAGTCATTATATGCTGTTATGAATATTTTTTAAAGATGTGTGTGTTGTAAAGAGCAGCTATGGTGCACGTGGTGAGGCTGGTCTGCACCTGGAGTAAGGCCAGGTCAGTGTCCTGGGCGAGCTGCTGCAGGTTCTTCACAGCCGAGCAGGTCTTGATGAGTCGCACCATTGCAGGCGAGCAGTCCAGAGGGAGCTGACTCAGTAGAGCCTTCTCACTCTCCAGTAGCAACAAGGCATGATACGGTCTGGAGGATCAAACAACATACACCGCAGTAGAAATCAGCTTTAGTGCCAGTCAATGAACAGAACAACTAAGTATATTCCAGAGAACAAACTGACCAATATGATGGAATAAAACTGAACTTTGCATATTTTATTCAGCTGGATAATATAGGAATAAAAATGAGAAGCAGATGGTGATCACACCTCTACTGTAGTAAAGATGAAGAAACAATAGGTGGCAGTATGGGCCCACAGAAAATGTGGTTTACCCCAGACACTAAAATATAAAGTCAGAGACCTGGAGTTAACAAAATAAGAGACTTTATCACCTTTTAAAGATGCAATAATTTAACATGACAAATTAGTGGATTAACAGTGTATCCAATAACACAAATTCAGAATTATAATGATCCTGTTAAAGGAGATGGTGAAGTATAGAGTTTATTGCTTCTTATTATAACTGAATATTTTCTTTAACCAGTAGCACTTCAGATAATCAACCTGTCACATTCCAAGATGACTAATTTTAATGACTTGCAGCCGAGTCAGATTTGAAATTAAAACTAAGGTTCTGCATTTATGGGCAGGAAGGGAGTAAAGAAAACAACAACTAATAGTAAATGTTATACATTTCCTACACAGTCAAATTAAATGTGAAAGGTTGAAAGGAACCTTGTTTAAATATTACATTAGGACATGTTTACTCTATGATAAGACTTGTGGTGTGTTTATGCTGTGACAAGGGGGCTGCTGGGTGGACTATCTGTGGTTGTTTGTGAAAAGCCATTTTTAGTTTGATAGTTTTCAGCTTCTAACTGAGGGGCTGCAAGTTTTTCTTTTTTTTAAAGCTTCAACTCGGTTTGTCAAAACGTTCCCTTTATGATTTAGTGTTAGCAAGTTAGTCTTCTCCTGTTCAAATATGATTAATTACAAAGAGAGACGTACTGTAACACACCTTATGGCCTTAAGGCTGCGCTCTAATGCCTCTGGGGGGATGTGGTTGCCAGCAATCCTGTGGATCTTGTGGGGTAAACAGAAACTCACCTCCAGCCAGTTGTTTATATGTAGTCGCACAACACCAGTTGTACAAAGGCTGAAAAAACGTTAATATCATCGTTAATATTAACATCATATGACAATGTTTTTTTTGCTGAATAAATTAAAAAATAAAATATTTATATACAAATAAATAAATAAAAATATCATTACTTTCTGGCAAATTTTAATCGTAAATCGGTTAAAAATGGAATTATTTAATCAAAATTTCAGGGGACAACCATCAGTTTCTGGACAGATATTGCAAATAAAGGCTTCTTGCATTATCTTAGCAGTAAACCTAAATATCAGAGTCAGCTATGTGGACAATATATACTGTGTATGGGAAGAAAAGAACAAAACAAACCATTACAACAATGAGCCTCATCACACACCTGTCATATGCCTCCTTCAGGTCCCTGGCTAGTTTACATTTAGGAAGGATTTGTCTAAATGGGGACTGGGGGCTTCCATCTGCTGTCGTCAAAGAAAAGAAAAACAGGAATCTTGTGTGATTTTTTAGTTAATGAGCTTCTAAACTGAAGTGATTAAACAATAACGCATCACCATACAGTTGAAATTCTGACAAGCTACATTCTTCTATAATAAAAAAGACACTGCAGTAAATTTGCCATCAGGTATGAGGTGCGAGGAGTGTGCATCTCACTCTCAGTCGTGGTAGTGATCTCATCCTGGACGGCCAGCATCAGTTTGGCCTCTCTGGTCAGGTACTGGCAGCGCCGCTCCTCGTGCTGCAGAGCGATGGCGATGCGGCGCGACAGGTTGTGCATGCAGCTGATGACGGAGGGATCGGCGTTCGCCTGCGGAGGCCAAAGACGAGAGGGAGCAAATATATAAAAACACGTTGTTAGTACTGAACTCAGTGCTAACTCATTATACTACATTTACAACACCAGTACTTTTATATATAGCTCAACATTTATGTCAATCATTGATGGACCTTCATGTGACATACATTAAAGACCTTAGCATGTAGCATGCTGATTACAAACGGCATGAAAACTTAAAAAGTGTAATTAATTCGTCATTTTTATGACATAAAACGTTAATACTGCTAACAGTATTATGTTAGAATTATGTTGAGATATTTTTATTTTCGATTTGGACTCATCTCTGTTGTATTTCTGTAGTTTAGTAGTGTTTTTTAAATGCACTGCATTATACTGAGAGAAGTTTATTATATTCTGTCTTCTTCTGGAATGTAAATAAAGACAAAACCAATGTGAGACATAAACAAATTAATCCTTTTGCATTGTAAAATATCTCTGGTGGTACTTTTTGTGTAATGGAATAACAAAAAAAGAATAAACAAGCAGATGACATAAAATAAGTTGCTGGTGTACAAATTTGAACTGCGGAGTCAATCAAAACTGAATAGTCATATCTTGTGCAAACACTATTGACAAACATAATAACGACCCACTGTGAAAACACTGTATGACACTGTATTTTTTATGGAAAGAGCCAGGGTTCTACCACCTCAGTTACTAGGCAGATATCACTGACAAAACATGAGTGTGCATTTTTTTTCCCCCCATCTCAGCTTTACTGACACTTTCAAGATACAGTGACTCAGCATGGGCAGGAACAGGCGGCGCCTTGAAGGCCAGCATGAGTAAGCAAAGTCCCTCGGCCCTTCCGCCCTCGGGGTTCCAGTGTTCTCACAGATAGAGTATAGTGGAATATTATCACTCATACACACACCACACAGATTAACAGAACACAACATGTGTGTCCCACCCACACTCAGCTGATTTTATCGTGCCATCATTAAAAAAAAAAGTGTCAAATTAGGTTGTAATATTAGAATATAAAAATGTATAGTCATCTATATTAACTGATAGCTCATTATGGCACCAAACACACAAACTATCAACATGTCACTGTTATCTCAACAATTAACAATACAAATATGAAGAACTCTTTTCATACCCTGAGTGCAAACACCACATTAAACAAGATCATCGTGGGCATCTCTCTCTTTGGGGAAGGATCTGTTTTAGAAACCTACATTGAAAGAAGACCAATTTTTAAGGTTTACAATAATATCAGCAAAATACAAATAAGACAAGTCAGTTTATTAGGTAATTAAACAAATGAAATGTAATACAGACCGGAAATAAAAATCCTCCTTAATGAAGGTTATAATGTTTTTTTGTTTTTTTTACTGAAACTACTCTTAATTCAACTGTTTAGTATTTTTGAAGGATGCAGTTTACGGTGCTGCTGAACTGTATTATCTTTTTGCAGAGAGATTTTCTGATAATTACTCTGTGGGACAAAATAAAACCTGTCCATGTAATGCAATGCAGTTTAATAACAATAAAGTTAAAACAACATCTCTCTCAACTTTCTCAAAATAAGCTGAATTGGTGTAAATTACAACCTTGATGATGGTAGGATTTGTTGCAGTCCTGCTGTATTAGATTGCATTAGTTGCATTAGCAGAAGGCCAATCATAAATGTTGAATAAAAGCTGCACGAGTACAATGATATGCAGCAGGGGATAAAAATCCAGCAATAAATTCACCGAGTTTGTGATTGATTAAAAGTTTGGTTTCGTTGAGACCGTGTCAGGTAAGTGTTGACAAAACTGACTTTGTAAATAAACAACATTGTTTTACATGTTCTTGACTACTGTGAAATTTCCTTTATCGGTCCCACACAGGCAGTGCATCTTCAGACCAAGAAGGAACTGTCAGTAGGGGGCACTGCTGAGGTTAAGACGCATCTGCCAAAATTCAAAGCTGACATATACTTTGTGGATCAATTATGAACGACCTCAAAGCTTCATCAAAGCCAGATGGCAAGACGCTTAAACATTATGATGATTTTCCCTTTAGGAAATTTCAAGAAAATGCATGGACATTCAGTGCAGGCCTGAATTCAGCTTTACTGAAAGTTTACTACATATTTTCGTGAGGCCTCATTTATCCCTACCTGAATGATGGGTGGATGTTGGAGGAGAGTCGGGTGACCCACAAACCGAACATTGTCTATCTTCAGTTCAAACTTCTTTCCACACATGTCGGATTTGGTGGCCAGGATGGTGGCGAGGATGATGTCAGAGAACCTTAAAGAAGGACGATCAGGTTCGATGAGAAAGTGCGCAGGGTGTGGAGAGAGGTTAGAGCACGGAGACAGCTGGGACGAGTGAGAAAGTGTAAATTAGCTCAGTTTCTTTACATGTTTCACAGCCCTGTCTACGAGAGGGGTTGCATTAATCAGATGCATCTGCCTGTAATATAATTCCACAGTTGGAGTATAAATTAAAAAAGCTTGTGTGGCTACTGGAGAGGAGAAAAGAAGAAGAGCTCTCCTGGCGGAAAAAGTGAAGTCGCTGTATGATTATAGAATGTGAAAGACTCATGCTGGTTTGACTCGAGTAACTCATGCTGCGATCAGAGGGGTGAAAATCAAGCCGATGACTTTCAGTATACAATTGGAACTCATTAAAAGACTTACCTCTCTAACACAATTTGAGAAGAATGTTTTGAAGTTTGATTTGGATTTTGTTTAAAAATGCTAGACTAAATTTTATTGATATAAATTACAGCTTAAGTTATAACTATTTTAAATGTAATTATTGTGATGTAAAATGTTGGATATATTTATTTGTTTTTCTGTTCAAAAAGGCACACGGTACAGAGGAAAGCAACACTGAAAACCCAATTAACCAAACACTGATTCACTGGAGCTGCTACAGACTATTTACAGGGATTTTTTTTTTTAGATTGGGGTTGGGGATCCGTATAGGACACAAATTAGGAAAGAAGGGGGTAAAAAAAAAGACAGGGGTGATCTAAGCGAAGGAAAGGTGGTTTAGAATGATTTGGTCTTACCCTGCTACCAACTGTTCGTCAGTTAGTGGAGATTGTTCCCTGAAATGGGAATTGGGCCATAAAAAAGAAGAAAAAGGCAAACAAAAGGGAAAATGCAACAAACAATTGGGCTGGATGCATAAAATGGACATTAAAAAACAATCCGAACAAACATGTGAAACTGCGATGTCAGAACGCGGCGCGCATGTTGATTCAAGCGTTTATATCATTTTGGCTGACTAGCCTCTACCTTTATATGAACATGTGAACGTAAATGCCAAACGGTCATGATGTCATGACTAGGGTTGCAAAATTCCGGGAATATTCAAAGTTGGAAACTTTCCATGGGAATTATCGGGAATATATGGGAATTAACGGGAATAAACTGGAATATACGGGAATATACGGGAATACACTGGAAATGTTGTGGGTAATTTATACTAACTGTATTTTCCTTGTCATATACAGACATAAATATAAACATTTTGTTGTGTCATAGGCTGATTTGAGCCCTGAGGAAACTTTGGGCACTTGACTATATGCTTCTGCATCGTTGTGTCATTCTTAACATAGGTCTTTGCACAGTATTTGCAAATGTACACAGCCTTTCCTTCTACATTGGATGAGGTGAAATGTCTCCACACATGAGATAGTACACGTGGCATTGTTCCGTAGAATAAGATGAGAAAAAAGTTTGTAAAAAAACGCTAATGCAATGCCAGAGATATAAATAGTTAGCCAAACAATTGGAATCGTCTGTACTCATATTTTACAATTGATGGATAAATGAATTGAAATAGTCTAGATGAACAGATGAACAATCCTCAATCAGCATGCTAATATATTTTCTCCAGTAATATCATGGAAACTTACCTGACTAGTCCTGCACTCTACAGCAGGCCTCAATAGCCCTGCTGTAGAGTGAAGGATGCTGGGAGTTATCTGTGCATGTGATGGAAGAATGACCAGTGGAGGGTTGAAACTCAAAAAAATTTTTTTTTTCAAAATTCCCAAAATTCCCGAGCTAAACTTCCCATGGAAAGTTTCCGGAAATTTACAGGAAACTTTCCGCCCCTTTGCAACCCTAGTCATGACAAATATTTTAACGTGGCTCAACCTGCTGGCGAACCCAAGCCTGATTGAAGGGAAGTCAGTGGGGAAAAAATACACTTGATGGTGTTGTGCCAGAGTTTATCAGATTACGCCTCGAGGGCTGAAGTGTTGAAAGTTTAAAAGAGATTAAATGCTCATATGGGACTAGACATGTTCCAATACCATTTTCTCCTTCACAATACCTGGATTTTGCATGTTGGCTGATGCTGAGAGGATACCAGTGCTTTAAAAAAAACAACTTCGTATATAACATTTTTTAGCGCTGTATTAAAGTGATCATTAATATCATTGTGTACGGCCTGGCTCAGGTTAAACCTCAAGTGTAAAATGCAGTGAGTGAGGTGATACATGTTTTAAAGTGACACCACCGGTACAAGACCAACGAGAGATTCAACCCTATGAGCTAAATTGACCATGGGCCAGCCCCTCAATTCTTCTTGAATAAAAAAAAAAAAGAGTTTCTTTGGGGAGCGGTAGCAAAAGGAAGAAAACATATTAAAAGTAAGAGAGTCAGGTGGATCTCAGAAGGGGCTGCAGTCAGTTTTATTATTACTATAAATCTGTAAATATTAGATGAAGAACAAAATTACCTCGAGTCACCATCCTGATCTTCAACAACGTCCCCAGTTGTGTTCTGTGCATATGGACTCCGCTGTTTAGCTTGTGGACAGAAATAACAGTGTTAGTTAACATGTTTATTCCAGCTGGAGAAATAACAGCGTGAATGTTTCAGAGAAGTCTCGTGTTAAACTCAGTGCTCTTAAGGTTTGAGATATCACTGCCTTTTCCAATGTGGTACAAGGTAACTATTATAAGTTATAAATCTAAGTTATCTTGTGATGCCACGTGACCTCATTGTCAGATCTCAGTTGGTTGTCCACTTGTGTAACAGCTGGATGTGTTTTACATGGTGTTGACAAAATAATAAAATCAGTCATATTAATTGTTTATCACTGCTTATTCAACCAATACTGTTCCAAGCGTCTTATCTGTCAAACAGTTCCATCAGCACTGAGACAGTCTTATATATGTAACAGCCCCTAGCTGGCAAAGCATGCCAAGGAGAGTTTCAGAGTTTAAAAGATACTTAACGTGTATGCGGAAAGGATATTCTTCACTGCAGGAGATACAGTAACGGCCGAGAGGAACTTTAACATCTGAGCATGTTGACCAACTCCTTTTTCTGAACAAAAATGCCAATATTCCCAAATGAATTTAAAATTTTGGGTCATGACCTTGCAGCCAACTGGACTGGACTCTAGCAGTAAACATTTTTTAATTTTTCTCAATTTGGTTGATGCTCTAGATTACTCTTATTTATATGATTATTCTCAGGTTTATGTTCCTCTATTATGTCTGCTTGATGTTACTGTATTGTATTTAAATAATTGTAAGTTATGTGCTGGGAGCTCAGTGTTCATGTGAGAGGTCTCCTATTCAGAAAATAATTACAAAGGTCCTGTGTCCTGAATGTTCAATGACAAAGTTTTTGCACTTCAGTTAATGTGTAGAAGACATTGTTGTTCACAGAATTAAATGTGACATTTGAAGTGAGGTGAGCAGTCTTATTTCCCTCATTTTTTGTAATGCCTTTGAATAATATTGGGGACATGAATCGCAATATATCGCAGGATGGAATCACAATACTATTGAATCGTCACATTTTTGCCAATTCCCACCCCTAGGAGGAACTATTGATCTGACTGATTTTTCTTCAGGTCAATAATCAGTGTGACCCCTCTGACTGAATCTCTTCATGGTATAAAGACAAAACTCATTGCTGAGCAGTTGAATTAAACTGGACAAGACTGTGAAGTGTAACTATAACCATGTCCAGGTCCTGTACAGGTGTGAGTGAGTGAGAGGAACCCTCCCAGGTATTGGACATCCTGTGGTTCATGCTGGTGCTTCGCTCTCCTCCTCCTACCTGTGAGAGATGCCGGGCACTCCGCCGCTCTCTGGAACGGATACCGGAAGAGGAGCTTGTTCCCTCGGCTGCCGGAGCTCACCAGGATGACGCTGATGGGGCTGGTTTTATCGCCAGTTCTGTACACGCTGTTTGGCGACTGGCTGTACATGGATTTCCGGTCATCTGGTAAACCGCCCGATGGGTTTAGCATCATGTTAGCATCCTAGCTAACTTTGCGTTAGCCCGACCACACAAAACAAAGTCAGCAGCGAACAGTGAACTTCGGCAAACTAACAAGTGGAGCTTGTATTGATGCTCAGCTCCCACAGACACCTGTCATGGATTCTAAACTACAACTGGTTCTACTTTAGGGGCGAGCTATAAAGTCTGTGCGTGCATCACTGTGCTCCTCAAGTTGTTGTGTGTCACTTCGAAAATTGGTCGACTGGAACAAGAGACAGCGGCTATAATGTTCCTACCCCCAGCTTGCTTGCTCTCTTTGAATATATAAAACCGTAAGAACATAATAATAAATTATAAAAACCACAGAGAAACAATAATGCTTTCTTTTTGTCTTTCTCTTTCTTTCTTTCTATAGATAAATAAAACCATAGACAAATAATAATAAATGAAAAACCACTGAGAGGCAACACTCTCACAATTAATTTAAGCCTATTCACCCATTTAACCTTTTAATTCAATTTAATTCTTAGATATCTATTAAACACCTGACTGTCCAGCCGTGTTTTGAGAGAATGGTTCAGTTTGGCAACCGGCCATTGCCCTCATGATGCAGAGTTCTAATGCTCTGGTATCATTTATTTCAGATGGCCGCACCCATTTATATCAAACTGCACAATTTCAAGAAGCCAAATGAGCGGGCAAAAGTATTTTCCTTGTAATAGATAAGTCATAAAAAATACTTGATTTACTTCAATCCTGCATTAAGCATAAATAACGATTGTATGGACTTGAGGATAGATAAGCTTTGTCCTATGTGACATGATCATGATCTCATCATTTTAGCTGTTCCTATTTTATTTTTGGCTATTTGCGTGAATTCATGTAAATCATTATAATAGAAATTTGCACTGAGCCAATGAGTAGAAGAATAAATAAGACTCACACCTCTATGAATAAATGATCACACATAAATACATGTCTTCATTTTGCCTTTTATTTAATGCATTTGGGAAAAGTTTCACTGTAGGACGTTGTAGTTGTAGGATTGCTGCACATAATTTGAATGTGACCTGCGTCCCCTGAGCCTCAGTGGTACTGTCTGCCCAGGCCGGACACCACCACAGACAGGAACTTCTGCCAGGCCTCCTGGACATCAGCGGTGAAGACGGAGGGGCCGAACTTGGCAGCCACGCACACACTGATGCACTCAGCAAGCAGCTGTGAGGGAGACAGACAGACAGGGATGCATTAATAGAACTGATCAAAGAACAGTTAGAGTGGGTGCAGGCAGAGTCAGAGATGGTCACCTACCCTGAAGTTATCAGGATCCACGTGAAGCTTCTCAGAGTGCATCGTGCTCAGTGCGGTGTAGACGCCCTTGATGTCGTCCAGGTTCTTCACAGCTCTCTCCAGCCCCCCCATCACTGTCTTGCCATGCTTGGCGACTTTCTCATTTCCCAGGATGGCGGCCGTGGTGGACAGGTTCCCAAAG
Source organism: Limanda limanda (assembly GCF_963576545.1). Taxonomy (NCBI): domain Eukaryota; kingdom Metazoa; phylum Chordata; class Actinopteri; order Pleuronectiformes; family Pleuronectidae; genus Limanda; species Limanda limanda. The sequence continues at coordinate 22,394,038 of NC_083652.1, forward strand.
GTTGAGAAGTGTCTCTGTGTCCACGGGTACACAATCAAAAGCCTGAAATGATCAGAACACAGAAATGGAAGAAAGACACAATGGTCAGTGACACGATATAACAACAATGTGAAGATGCAAAGCTCCAAGAAAACTATCATAATATAATACTAATAATGGTAATAATAATAATGACAACAACAACAATAATAATAGTTACACCATCTCTATAAAAGCTACAAAAGTCCTCAACAGAAAGAAACACATATAGCTACATGTATATAAATGTGTATGTGAATAGGCAGGTTACCTGGTCAGAGCCTGGGGTCCAATCTCCCCCACATCAATTTTTCCCCACAGGGAAACGATGGCGCTGCGCTCAGAAGCTGTCCACTCAACCATGGTGATGGCGTTAAGTATTTCTTGATCTTTTTCTGATGAGAAAAAACAGACAACCTCTGATCACAAACCTTCAGAAAGGACCTGCCTTTCTCTGGGTTTTATTAATTACCCAATGCCACACCTCTCAGGCCTTGAAGCATTTGATTGGTCCAGAGTTGAGGAGAAGTTGGGTTGTCACCTGCAGGGGAGCTCTGCCTGGCGAAAACTGATAAGAATATAATGCAGATTATTAAGGCTTATAAATTGAAAAATTACTTTCAATAAATAACCCAAAACATGCCATTTAGTTTGATTTTACATTTTTTACAAATGTTTATATTATGTCTTTAAATTAACCACCGTTTATAACATGTATTAGTACAATCTCCTTTGTCCTCTCTTTTGTTGCCCTTTATCCTTCATAACGACTACAAAAGGACCTTTAAAATAAACACCTTGTAAAATAATCTGTTTTAACACTGACGTTATTTTCAATTTGCTACAATAGTTTGTCTTTGTTACACAGTTTGGGCACTGTCCTCATTTTCATGATTCATTTTTGTTTTCTCATTAAAACCCGAATTTATTAAAGTGCTGATTGCAGAACTCTTTTGTAATTTTTGTATATAGTGATTTTTATGAACTGTTTAAAATCATTTTGTCACCACAGCATTTCCTACAAAAGATGCTCCTCTCAAAATTACAAAGTGTTGCCTTTTGATATCGGAATGTATATTATATGATTATGCACTGTGAAAAGTTTTAAGTTCATTGTTTCCTGCTGTGATAGAAATGTTTTTCAACTGAGTTTAGTTGTAATAATCATTTCAAGATCAGAAGCTCTCACAGATGCAGAGGTTTAAACGACTTTGTACCAGATTCAGTTCTCAGACAACATGTGAGGCTGTTCACAGAGATGGTGTGATCAGGTTCAAGTACATGGGTTAGAAAATAAGTTATACTATAACATTCATCAATATTAAGGTTATTTTATTTTGAAAAGAAAAAAAGCTCTGCCGTCATTTAACAGCAATATCCTCATAATGACACAAGTCTCTTCCATGAACAAGCTCTTGAACGAGCAAATGTATTAAAAGACTACATTTATAGGCCATTAAAAATGCTCTTTAGGCAGTTTGAAATTATTAGGGAAACTAATTCCATTAAATTCATGTCATGGTTTTGTTTTTGTGGATGTGTAGACAGATTCAAATTCATTATATTTTAAGTGATATAAATTAACTGAGCCAAATTAATAAATACATAGAGAAGGGAGTGGTTGGATTTATCTCCCAAAATGCTCTGGAAACTTTATCAATTTCTTTGATAGAGGTGTGGTCTGCTTTGATGGGTGCGGTGCAGTTTGGTTTGATATAAAAAAGACCGTTGGCAACCGACCTCATCTTCACATGAGAGTTTTTCTTTCTTTCTGTTGTGAAAACTTGAAGAAAAAGCAGACATGAGTCTCTCCGGGAAAGACAAGCGCGTCGTGAGGGCTATCTGGGAAAAAATGTCCCCCAAGTGCGATGAAATTGGAGCTGAGGCTCTTGGCAGGTACAAGCCTTCTGTCATTTGTCTTTTTACTTAAATGTATATGCTTTAATATGCTTTATTCATCATGTATGCATTTGATCCCCGTCTGGCAGGATGCTGGTTAGTTTCCCGCAGTCTAAGACCTACTTCTCACACTGGGCGGACCTGAGTCCTAGTTCCCCTCAGGTGAGGAAGCATGGAGCCGTCATCATGGGGGCTGTTGGAGAAGCCGTCGGAAACATGGATGATCTTCCAGGATTCCTCTCCAAACTCAGCGAGCTGCACGCCTTCAAGCTCAGGGTGGACCCCGCCAACTTCAAGGTATATCCTCGGTTATAAAGGACACAGACTTTTCAAACTATTGTTACTGGCTATGTGGCCCACATGTTTCCTATATCTGATGGAAGTTTTGCTTTATTTTTGAAGAAATTGTACTTTCTTGATTCTTGTTGTTCTGGGTTTGTACCCTCGGGGTTGAATGCACTTACTGTTAGTCGCTTTGGATAAAAGCGTCAACTAAATGAAATGTAATGTAATGTAAAACTGATTGAGTTTCAAGTTAGCCTGAGCGTTTTTTCACTTGTTGCTGACTTGTTCCTCCTGCACAACCATAGATCCTGGCCCACAACATCATCCTGGTCATGGCCATGTTCTTCCCCAGAGACTTCACTGCAGAGGTGCACGTCTCCGTTGACAAGTACTTGCAGAATCTGGCTCTGGCTCTGGCCGAGAAGTACCGTTAAACTGCAGTGAGCAGCGACTGCATGTTGGCCACTATGTCATCCACAGCAATGTCGAGGAAAGCCTCGGTAAATAAATCAAATAAATCTAAAATGTCTCGATGTTGGTCTTCTCTTCCTTGTCTGTTATTCTCTTACGGCTCTCTCGCATGAAATGAAAAAAAATAAAATAAAATAAAATAAAATAAAATAAAATAAAATAAAATAAAATAAAATAAAATAAAATAAAATAAAATAAAATAAAATAAAATAAAATAAAATAAAATAAAATAAATAAAATAAAATAAAATAAAATAAAATTAAATAAAATTAAATTAAATTAAATAGAATTAAATAAAATAAAATTACATTTAATGATTATTATTATTATTAGTAGTAGTAGCAGCATTATTAGCAGAAGTATAATACTACTTAGAAAATACTTTTACATCATTGCAACATTTCATTGGCAATATAGAGTAAAAGATAGAATAAGCTCAAATGGAAATCTACATAAGGTGTGTGTGTGAGAGAGAGAGAGAGAGAGAAAGAGAGGAAGAGAAAGAGCGAGAGCGAGAGCGAGAGAGAGAGAGAGAGAGAGAGAGAGAGAGAGAGAGAGAGAGAGAGAGAGAGAGAGAGAGAGAGAGAGGGAGGGAGAGTTGGTATGTTGTCTGTGAGTCTGTGGCACAGACTCTGTGCATAAGGATATAAGCATCTCTTACTCACTCACTCACAATGTTAATGCTAATTATTCTTCCCATATTATTATTGTCCTTATCGATGACATTTGACTATGTAGCTTTTGTTTCATGTATAACTAAATTGTGTTTTTGGAAGCTGCACGAAAACCAAATTTTTTTTTCAATATGTTTTTTTAATATAAGACTAAATATCAATTTTCAAATATTGCTTGTGTTGTTTAGCTTTCAATGATACTGATCTGATACCACTCATGCCGTTACCTGACACGAAAACATTGCAACATATCTCTTTGCATTTCTCTCTATCAGGCAGAAAACACGGATGAACCTATGACAGGTAAAATACTACTATGGGGAAATGTATCGTTTTACAGCAGTGAAAAATAAAAACAATCAATGCCATTTCATTGATATTGAAATGGCATGGATCGAAAATGATGATTGGACAGTTACTGATTCTGACAAATCTTTGTTTACATCGATTTTTATTATCGTAGTTTCTCACAACATAAAACAATTTATACCGTTGTCTTCTCATTGAATAAACTCAAACCCATTAAACCTTTCCAGTCACACGCGTCTGGACAAATACAATACAAAGACGTATTTGTAGTGACTCATGTAAAAAAACATTATTGAGATGTTTCATGAACATTGTAATGAGAAGATGAGACATAAGACAATTATCATTCACCTTGGAAAAACAAACATTTACTATATAGGAATTTGGCTTAGGGTGCTATCATACAAACAACATTAAAATATCGAAACAAAAAGAAACCCAGTTGTATTATAAATATTTTCTTGAAAAAGGAAAAATTATTTCTCACCATATGACGTCAATAGTGACAACCAGTCGAGCTCTTCGCACTGATTCGGATGTTGGCATCGTCAGTGAACATTCAAAACACCGGATTGGGTCCAAATATAACAACCGAATTAAACAGAAAGGGCTTTAATACAAATATTAAAACTATAAATAATCAAATATAGGGTTTCTTGTTTATCAAACTGTCAAAAGCTCATATCAGATGCGTTTTTGAGTGTAAAACGGATATGTTCTTACATGGCAGTTTGGGAGCGCCCTCTAGTGGGAGCGCATCTCTTTCCCACCATCATTGTAGTACTGCAGCTGGGTTGTGCTCCTCCATCTGGAGAATATAATTCTTCAGCTGCACACATGTAACAGCTTGAACCTTCACTGTGAATCAAAGCTGAGCTGAGAGAAGCAGCCCAGTGCCCCCCCACAACCCCTCCACCCTGACAGTGAATGCTTCAACAGCCACCGCTAGAGGGCAGCCCATGACTGCATATTATTTTAATCATAAATAGGAAGGTCGTTTTCAGTACCATGCTCATGTTCTTCTTTGAGGAAAACAAGCGTTGTGTTTTTCACGCAAACTACGTCCTCATCATTTTCCCCAAGACAATAAAAATACGAACTCACCATATGTCTCCTGCCTGTCACTGCACCTGTACTTCAAGTACATCCATACCTGACACTGTTTATAATGACTCATCTGTTGTAAACCAACTCTGATGCAGAAATTAAAAAGTATTGTTGGACCATTACAACTGTGTGTGTGTGTGTGTGTGTGTATGCGTGTGGTCCAGGTATTTCTGTTGTTGGGACCTACATTTGTTCACTCGGTCTCATTATAGGTGAGGCCAATGATTCAATTTTAAAGTGAAGACATATTTTGCGTTCAAGTTTAGATTTCGTTCAAAGCTAGGTTGATGTTATGGTTATGGTGCTGTCCTATGAAGTCATGGAGACAGGATGTGTTTGTGTGAGTGTGTAATATAATGTGTAAAACCAAGACTTAACCCTCACACAGCCCATTGAAAAAGTGAGGACCAGTCCTCACTCTGTAGGTTCTATGCATAAAATGTACCTCACAAATATAAAAGCACAGGAACACAACTGATTTTAAATAAATAACTTTTTGAAATAACATTGAAATGATGAGTGAAACCTTGCTTGATGGGTCACACAGGACACTAAAAAAACACACAAGATGATTAAATACAAGTTTCATTTAGTTATGTGTGTGTTGCTGGGCTCTTCACTGGTACTGACTCCTCAGTGCGTCTACTACAGCAGAAAGAAACTTCTGCCAGGTGGCCTGGACCTGAGGGCCCATGGCGCTCCCGAGTTTGCAGGCGACGGTGATGGTGATGCAGTCTGCCAGGAGCTGCGGACAAAACCAGAACACGTCATGAATCAGTGTTTGTGTGTGAGTCATATAGGTCTAATATGTATGATGGACTAACTCTGAAGTTATCAGGATCCACATGGAGTGTTTCATAGTGCAGCTGGCTCAGAGCAGCATATGTTTCTTCGATGTTGTCCATGTTCTTCACAGCTTCATCCAGTGCCCTCAGCACCACTCTGCCGTGCGCTGCCACTTTGGCGTTGTTCAAAACAGCAGAGGCGGTGAAGGTTTCTCCAAATGAAACAAAATAACGCTCTGTCCAGGGGTACACGATCAAAACTCTGTCAACACAAGAGGTGTAGTTATTTCACTTGCAAACAGGGTTTATGTTTAGTTCACACATTTGTTAGACTTTGAAATAAGTAATGGAAAACCATAGTTTTCAAAATAACTCATTGAAACTTTAGGCAACGAACTATAAATCAGAAATGTTAGTTGTGTTTATTTGATGCAAACTCTTGCAAACACAGATGAGGATATAAAGCTAAACATTATAATTCTTTAAAATAAATAAGACAGCCACCTGCAATTGGCAAATAAGGGGTTTGAATTTGACATGAAACAAATAGTAGATATAATAAATCCTGCCATTCCAAACAAACAAATACTATCAAAACGTTTTCATTCAATAAAATACACCCTTGTACTCCATGTATTCTACACACACACAAATATATATATATAAACATGATATGAAATTTATCATAGTCACATCCTCTACCTTGCCAAAGCTTCCGGTCCAACCTCGTCGATATTAACTTGTTCCCAAACAGCTCTGACCGTGCTGCGCTCCTGGTCTGTCCACTTCACCATGGCGTCTGTGTCATCAGTAATAATAATAATTTATAAGAACTTCTGTTCAACGGAGAGAACAGCAGAGAGTCAGACAGAGGGCGTCTGATTTCAGCAGCTTACACACCGAAGGATGATGAAGATTGTCGGTCACTGATAGACTGGGATTAATGTGTTATATCCAAGGTACCTGACAGTAAAATTGCTTCTCACATAAACCTTAATCATCAACTTTCCAAATTCCCCTGGCCACCAGTCACTTTCCAGAAGCTGCTGAACTTAGATTAAACTAAGCCTTCATTATCTGAATATTCAAGGCTCCCTCCGCCCAAATAAACCATCAAGACAACCGATATCACCAAAGTTGCCTCGTGATGTTTGGCTCATGATACACTTTAATTTATTTATTGTCCTCAAGTGACCTGATGCCACGGAATATGTGTTTTCTTTTGACCAAAGAAATAAACAAGTGATAAATGTTGTGCTTTCTTTGTTTTCAAGATACAGTAACAGTGAGTGATACATGATTTACCAGGTGACATAAAGAGGTCAATGTTTCTATAGCACAGCACAGCATCGGTTTCAGTGAACCTTTAACGGTCTTGGGGAATAAATAAGTGTTCAATTATGACAAGAAGATTAAACACTATAAAGGTTGACCGATGATGAAGTGTTGTGTAAAGACATTTAATAAATATTTATTTATTTATTCAACTGTTTCACTTGTGATATTTTATACCATTGTCATAAAATCAATTAATTAATAATACATTTTTCATCACCACACAATTGTAACACATTTCTCACAAAGGTTTCATACCATTTTTCCTTTATCGGATTTAAGGAGGTTGGCTTCCTATGACATGAAATAGCCTAGATGAGGTGGATAAGTCATTTACTAAGTAATATTGTTTTAGTAATTTATTTTGTAATGCAACGAACATGTGCCCAGACAAGACACTACAAACATGACGAGTGCAGCAGCAGAATCCTAACAAAAGGCCAGAAGAGCTTAACCTTCATACATGTCAGAAACTAAACTAGAGCACAAACTTTCTCCTTAGACATTAACAAAACTTTGGCATCGACTATGTCTTGAAAATGCAAATTACATCCCAGCATCCCATAAGCTAATGATATAAACGACAATAAAATAAGAAGCGCTTTTCATTTTTTGACTTCCAGATCACACAGTTGACTGTTTCTATTTTCCTCTGGAAGCAGCAAGAGGACCACATCTCATCTGAGCACACACAGACCTCTGATGCTCAGGTTAAGGGTCATTCAACTATTGGAACAGGAATAGGTTACAGAACATTGTGAAAGAGTGCAGCAACATTTTCAGGCACGATGCTGATCGACTTAACTCAGCCTGTGGAATTCCAGCTGACCCTACAGATGCCTGTTTTGTTGTAGGCTTAAGTTGTTTCTGTCAGTTTGCCTGTGAGCAGCACAAATAGATACAGAGATACATTTGTACCAGCTGCCATTGGCTTTTTTTAAATTATTATTTTAATTAATTGAAACCCTGAAATTTAATTTTTTATTTTTGCTTAACATTTTAATGCTATTTCAAGTGTTTTATAATATTTATTATTTTTATAATATTTATTGTCCATGTCTTATGTTCAGCTTGAGGTTTGTGTTGATACTGCTGTCTTTACTTTGCCCAATGGATCAAATACAGATATCCTTGATCCTTGAGGGTAGCTTTGAATGATAAATACATCTAATAAGGCTTTACCTTCTCAATTTTGGTTTAACATCTTCAAACCATTTCTGTTAATAATGTTTAAATTATATTTTTTGACTTGACTAATGCATGGTAATTTGTTTGTGGGCTGGAGACCGGTTTTAGTAAATATGTTTGTAAACATGAGAATAGTTATTTGATAAATTCTGGTAGTAGCATTTGTTTGTTAAGTCTGGTAAGTCAAATATTAAGAACATATTACATCTAATCTGTTGTTAATCTGTGGATACAAATGAGTATTCACAGATGTTTATTTTATTGAGTTTGTATTGACAGTTACACTCTTTAACTGCCTGACTAGTAAATATCCATAAACATTTACAATGATTGGGGGCTGTTGTATAAAACCATTCACTAAAGTGAGTACAGGCAACAAAATCACCCAGGGTTCATTATTTGTTTTTTTGTTATATTGTAGAAATTCATTTCAATTTCTATGGGAAAAATAAAAACATAGTTTTTGACTTTTACAAATGATCACAGACACAAAAGAATGCATTTTAATTGAGTTTTATTTTTATTGTCAGCACTTGAAGGGCTGCTGCACATTATTTGAATGTGACCTGCGTCCCCTGAGCCTCAGTGGTACTGTCTGCCCAGGCCGGACACCACCACAGACAGGAACTTCTGCCAGGCCTCCTGGACATCAGCGGTGAAGACGGAGGGGCCGAACTTGGCAGCCACGCACACACTGATGCACTCAGCAAGCAGCTGTGAGGGAGACAGACAGACAGGGATGCATTAATAGAACTGATCAAAGAACAGGTAGAGTGGGTGCAGGCAGAGTCAGAGATGGTCACCTACCCTGAAGTTATCAGGATCCACGTGAAGCTTCTCAGAGTGCATCGTGCTCAGTGCGGTGTAGACGCCCTTGATGTCGTCCAGGTTCTTCACAGCTCTCTCCAGCCCCCCCATCACTGTCTTGCCATGCTTGGCGACTTTCTCATTTCCCAGGATGGCGGCCGTGGTGGACAGGTCGCCAAAGGTCGAGAAGTGTCTCTGTGTCCACGGGTACACAATCAAAAGCCTGAAATGATCACAACACAGAAATGGAAGTAACACACAATGGTCAGTGACAAACTTAACAACAAGGTGAGGATATAAAGCCACATGATAATGCTATTGTAGAAGTAAGAACAAGAATACGAATAAGAAAATAAATAAGAATAAACTTAAGTAATTTTCTTAACAAAGGTACAAAGAGCTGATCACACAGAAACACTGTGATGTATGTGAATAGACAGGTCACCTGGTCAGAGCCTGGGGTCCAATCTCCCCCACATCGATTTTTCCCCACAGGGCGATGATGGCGCTGCGCTCAGAAGCTGTCCACTCAACCATGGTGACGGTGCGAAAATCTCCTTTAGACTGAAGTCAAACTGGTTTTCTGACCTCGAGCCTTTTATGTCTGAATTTAAATGTGTGGTACGTTTTATTCGGTACTGGTAGCTCCACCTCTCCGCCCAGCAGAAATTTGATTAGACCAGATGCATCCAGCGATTAATGACGTGCACCAATGTGCGTCGCCAAATTGGCAACGATAGGCGCCACCCGAGGGGAGTGACGTTACTTGGAACAGAATGGATTTTTTTTCTTCAAGATAGTGTACACAAGATATGAGAAAACTGTTTGCATGAAACTGCTGTTTTTTAATTAAGATCTCAACTGCACATTTTGAATTCAGTAATTAGTTTGTAATAGAGCACAACAGTTCTGCAATAATATTCCACTTTCATGAATGGAGTAGCATAATAATATTAAATAATTTTTACAGCGGTTGGAAAAAGTGTTACTTCAGCTGCAGGATTATCTTTGGAGAAGTTTTGGAGTTGAAGTTGAATCATGATATAAAAATTGTTATGATATGATATGATATCATTACTAATCCAAGAAAACAATAATTTCCTAAAAACATTTTTAAAAACATTAATTACAAAGTGCGGAACATTTATGTACATACACACATACACATAAATCTGAAGAACCATATATTCCGATACATGAACTGAACAGAATGCATATTCAGGTTTGACTCTGTAAATGATCACATATATTTTGATACAGCTACACATTTGATAATAATAATGACAGTAATAATAATGATAATCATAATAACAATAATCACATTGTAAAAAAATTATAATGTCTTTAATTTTATATTATGTATAATTATTATCAATATAATGATTTCTAATCATGATAATAATGTATGTCTAATCTCGCTGAAGAGAAATAAACATACATACACACACACACATATTATATATATATATATATATATATATAAATAATATTGTGGGTGTGTGTAACTGTATCAAGTAAAAATAAAATATATTTTGCAGTCAAACTTGAATATCAATATATTATAGATTATGACGTTTCCCCTTAATATAACCTATTAATTATGAATTAAAAGTTACTTTTATTTGTGAATTATTTTGCCCATTTCTCATTTATCTTATTCTTTTCAACTGTGCTTTTCAATAAAGTGCAAACCGCCATCATGTACTTGGCAGCGTTTGATTAATAGGGAGTGGTAACTTTAACTTTATTATCAAAAACAAACTGGCAATGAAAACATCTTGCAGTTTTTTTTATGGGAGGTGTGGTTTGGATTCGATCCGCGGGCGTGGCGCTGTTTGGTTTGATATAAGGTCTCTATGACAAAACCCTCCTCCACAGCTTCTTCTGATCAATATTTTCTCTGAATCCCTGAAAAACAAAGGCAGCTATGAGTCTCTCAGCGAAAGACAAGAGTCTGGTGAAAGCCTTGTGGGCCAAAGCTGAGGGCAGGGTCGTGGATATCGGTGGCGAGGCTCTGGGCAGGTATGAGATCCACGTGTAATTAAATGCAACCTTACTTTTATACCATTGCCACAACTCATTTCAAATTGTGTGTGTTTGTATTCTTTAGGATGCTGGTTTCCTACCCGCAAACCAAGACCTACTTCTCGGAGTGGGGGACTGAACTGACTGCTCAAACCCCGAAGGTGAGGCATCACGGAGGAGTCATCATGGGAGCCGTGGGCATGGGCGTGAAACACATCGATAATCTCACCGATGCCATGAGCTCCCTCAGCGAGCTGCATGCCTTCACGCTTCGTGTGGATCCCTCCAACTTCAAGGTGAGAGCGCATCAGAAACACCTCTCTGTCAAAATCTTTGACAACCTATAACCCTAACATGTGAAATTCGAGCATACATGTTCTGGTCTTGTCCAATTGGATGTTTCCTATTTAGGTTTTTAATTAATAACTTCATCTAACCATGTGTTTCTTGCACAATTGTAGATCCTGGCCCACAACATCATCCTGGTTATGGCCATGTACTACCCCAAAGACTTCACCGCAGAGGTCCATGTCTCCTTTGATAAGTTCCTGAACAGCCTGGCCTGGGCTCTGTCCGAGAAGTACCGCTAAAACTGGAGCCAGGCAGGAGCAGCCACCGAACTCACATGTGGCGCATCGTCGTCCCACAGTGTCCAGCAACACTGTGGACATGTAGTGGGCTCGTTCAATAAAAAGACAAACATTAAAAGAAAAAGGTGCAGTTTCCGTTTGATCATTTCCAGTGAACATATTGTTTCAAAAGCTGTTGAAGAACTCGTCACAATAGGAAATTCAACCAAGCCTTGGTATAATAAAAATAATAATACTAACAACATTATTCATTGAATAACATTTTAAACCTAACAATTTAGTAGCACTTAAATGGCACTTACTTATAGCACTTTGTAGTTTTGCTTTTTTGTAGAAATTGTACTTTCTTGAGTCTTGATGTTCTGGGTTTGTACCCTCATTGAATGCACTTATTGTAAGTCGCTTTGGATAAAAGTGTCAGCTTAATGAAGTGTTATGTAACAATTATTATTATGATTTCATTGTTATCATTAACTGTTAAAAGAATATTATACAGGTAATTCAGAATATGTTCGCTTTAGTAAATGAACAAACTGTGAACACCTGGAGACTTTGGCTTGGTTGTCCTATGTGCCTGTGATCGATCTGTTATCTTAATGAATCGGAAATTGAATCATTCAAATGAAAATAAATTTTATTCAGAGCATTCTTTTTTTAAAAACTAGCCCTGTATCCAACCAGCAATTCAAAAATCAGGGAATTCTGACAGGGAAAATGAAAAAAAGTGATTGGCAGATTCAAATGGGACCGATTAAAGTTGACCAATTGGGTGGACAGAATGTAATTTGCCCACTAGATCCAGGCCTCTTTAAAAAAAAGTAATGACCCTCTTAAACTTTTCAGGTTGTGGGGGGTCTTTCCAGATTGTTAGTTGGTATAAAAACACTATAAAAACTAATATCAGGAATATATACAGGTAATATGATGTGAAAGTATTCAATTTTATGACAAGGACAGAGCAGTGTAACACTTATACATTCTGAAATATAAATATTTGTAACTGTGGATATTGATCACCCTTATCAATATATTCAATGTGTTTATATATAAATGATTCACATCCATAATGCAGATAGTCTAAAAACAATGGAATTCTACTGAACATTATCAATTTGAAATCGACAAATGGGATTAAAGGACATAGGAATTCAATCAATCTTAAAAAAATATACAGATACAGCCTTCAAAGAACGGGATCATCTGTGTATTTTACACTCAAGCGCCCTCTGCTGGTGATAATTAACAGTTTGTTTCAGAGGATGAATGGCAAATGCGAATAAATCTATTCCATTTATCATAATTCAACTCCACAAATAGTTCCATTCTTCACATAATTGTGCTGTTCACCTCCAAAGCAGCCTGTTATCAGTAACAGGCTGAGAGCTGAGCATGTAGTAAATGTTCTAGAAACCTCACTTTGTCCCGACCAGCAGCCTCATCAGGAGCAGCGTTGCTTTATAAGCTGCATGTGGTGCTGGTGTGATCAGGATTAACTGAAAAACTGGAGCCGACAGTGTGGTATTAGAACAATCTGACATTTGATTTGGAGACAAATGAACCTCAATGACACAAATGATCACAAAAGAACCAGAAAACAGTGTTTTTTTCATTTCATCATTCATTTATTATTCATTATGCAGAGAGAGCTGATGCTGCAGACTCTGTCATCTTCTCCTGCTGTTTATCTGTATTTCTCAGCCAGGGCCAGAGCCAGAGCAGCCAGGAACTTGTCCATACACACATGGACCTCAGGGGTGAAGTCCTCTGGGAACGTGATGGCCATGACCACAAGGATGTTGTGGGAGAGGATCTGTGAAAATAAATATCACACACATGTTACATGAATGGTGATTTTAACCCCTGACCAACTTCTTTGTGTTGTCAGGTCAGACTCTACTACACTTCATGTAGGACCTACACTGAGATCAGGTTATTTGAAGGAAACAGTGTTCATACAATCATCGTACAACAATAAACAGACTCCACAGTCACAGGTGCTTCATATGTATTACAGACTTAAGTTGTGTACCTTGAAGTTGGCAGGGTCCACTCTCAGGGTGAAGGCGTGCAGCTCACTGAGGCTCAGAAGACCTGCTTTCAGGTCGTCCAGTTGGGTCACAGCATACTCAACTCCACCCATGACGGTCTTTCCGTGCTTCAGCACCTGGGCAGAGCCGGGGCTCAGGTCCTTCCAGTGGGAGAAGTAAGTCTTGGTCTGCGGGTACACGATCAGCATCCTGGGTTTAAAAGAAAAGAGAAGAAAGTGAGTGTAAATGAATCCGTCAAAGTTCAGGTAGGTTACATCCATCAGTGTTTGGCTCATATTTACCTGTTCAGAGCATCAGCACCGATGTCCTGCGCCTTCGAAGCCATTTTGGCCCAGAAGGCCTTGACTGTTTCCTTGTCCTTAGCAGTGAGACTGGTCATCTTGTCTGGAGCTTGAGAGTCGCTGAATGCTCTGATCAGCTGAGACTGTGGGGGTTTTAAGCCTGAAACAGAGCGTGGCCACACCCGGGAACACCTCCAAGATATGGAGCACAGGGCGACCCTCTTCAGGTTCAAGCCCCCAAGAGATATACAGAAATCTTGACATGGGGGGCTCTGCAGCCCCCATCACTGCTCCCCGAAGAGATACGATCTTCTACAGTAACAATGGTCTGCTGTAAAAAAGACAGCAACTAACAGAGTGAAGGAGGCCAGGTATCACGGAGGAGATCATCGTTGTCTACTGTACATTTTCACAAACATCAACAATGGAGGAGGTGTCTATTGTTTAATGTACAGTTTACATGTAGACCTACACACAGGCTGTTAGCAGTTACCCTGTATATTGTATCTCTGGCACAGCTCAATGAATCATATATATGTACATACCCTATGAAAGTAAAATATATTCAAACTTTTTTTCGTGAATAAAAGTATTGAGGGAAATGTATTTTTTTATTTCCTTTTAAAAAAGCACTTGTCCAAACAGAGCTAAAGAGTGCTTTACTTACCTGTCCTATATTTAAAAATGATTAAAATAGTCAATATGATTATACCCAGTATGATAATCTTTAAAGTTTAAAATGTTCTAATTTAATACATTTTAATCTTGTTTTTTCTTCTTAATTTTTTTGCCTTTCATGATATTTCTTTTTATTTCATTTCATTATATTTTACCCTATTTTACTTTATTTTCCCTCCTTGCTTTTATCGTGCATCAGTTTTTTCACTATGACAAAAAGATGAAAACACATTTCGGATGTAATTTGTTGTGTAATTCAAACTTTATTTAGGATTATAAAAAATCCTCTATAATGTCATACAAGTTTTTTGAATATGCACTTATTTGAAGTTACATTATTGTTTCTTTATCCCAATGAACATGTTTTAAGACACAATTAAAAACAAACATTTGAGATAAAATGGTTTTAAAATATAAAAGAAAGTTGTGTAAATATTTATTTTATGATTTCTCTTCTGATCTTTTTTCCCAGTACGGTTTAGTTTAGTTTGTTTCTTTTGAATTCATGTATACTGAAGATGAGCTAAAAATAGGCTGCATGCTGAGCAGAGAGATAAACCTGAAGTCTACCAGTGGAAACACCTACTGATTGTTCCACAGTCTGTTCTCTCTGTTCACTCCAGCTGATCATTCAACATCATTTATTGATCCTTTGTGATCAATAATCAAATAAATGTATAAACCACTGTCCAAGGTGCTGATCCTCTGACGACCTGAGATGTGGGAGCTGTCCATGGTGCTCGCCGTCTCTCACACTGATGAGCTTGATTCAGACTCACTGATGATAATATATCTTTAATTGTTCTTAAATCAAACTGTGACTATGTCACCAAGTCATTATTTGAGATTCAATACAGACAAAGAGAAAAAAAGCCTCAGAAGAGACTGGATTAATTTTTACTCCATGAATCCCTTTGAGACGTATTTTGGATCAGTAACCATCTGTATATTAATCATTGTGGCTCTTTTGTGTTACTTTGAATTGTTGAGTGTCTCTGTGGGGCCGCAGGGTGTTACACACAACTTAAACTATTTCCTTGGAGACAATCTAAGTGGTGCAGATAGACTCTTATCTTTTCATTGTTACAAACCCACAACACTTTGTCCCGCCCAGCAGCCTCATCCAATCACTGGCTCTGGGCCGGGAGCAGAGTTGCTTTATAAGCAGCATGTGGTGCTGGTGAGAACAGGATTTACTGAAAACCTAAAGCCGACACAATGGTTGAATGGACAGACTTTGAGCACACCACCATCAAGGACATCTTCTCCAAGATTAACTATGAAGAAGTGGGCCCTGCTGCTCTTTCCAGGTGACACATATTTTCGGATAATTATTAGAAAAGTGATTGTGTGCGTACATTTTCATTTTCTTGGAGCATGTTTCATGTGTTAATCTGATCGTGTAACAATATGTTTTGCTGACATGTTTCCTCAGGTGTCTGGTTGTCTACCCCTGGACTCAGAGGTATTTCGGTAACTTTGGAAACCTCTACAACGCCGCAGCCATCACTTCAAACCCAATGGTTGCAAAACATGGGACAACTATCCTGCACGGTCTGGACCGGGCTATGAAGAACATGGACAACATCAAGGAAACCTACGCCGAGCTGAGTATCCTGCACTCTGAGAAGCTGCATGTGGATCCTGACAACTTCAGGGTAAAAGACTGTGGAGCTGTCGTTGTCTACATGTGATGAGTGTGTTTGACAGAGAAGCCTCCTCACCCTTCATGTTGTGTTGTGTTGCAGCTGCTGGCCGACTGCCTGACCATCGTGCTCGCTGCTCGGATGGGTTCAGGCTTCAGTGGTGAAGTGCAGGCAACTTTCCAGAAGTTCATGTCCGTGGTGGTGTCCGCTCTGGGAAGACAGTACCACTAGAGAGCTGCAGCACAAGAGGAGAACATCATAATCGTTCAGATTCTCTTTGTTTTGGTCTAAAAAGCAAATAAAGTAAATGGAAAATTAAACTTGTTGTCTACCTGTGATTCTACTCAGAATAAGTGTGAGCATGAAGGATAAAGTATTTGAGACAAAAACTATTTTAGACAGGAACAATATAGCTTATGAAATGTGGTGAAAGAGTATTTGAGTTTACTGCTGCTACAGTCTGTCTATAGATGAATAACTCAACAGAAGTACTGACCTTTACTTTTTCTTTTTTACACTTTACAACAGGAAACTAATATTCAAACTCAAGTCAGACACTGAAAAAAGCAAGTACCTTCTATTGCCATTTACAAGTTGTCTTATCCATAACAATAACAACATAATGACATATATACATTATGCACACATACATAAATACATACCTATGTACGTACATACATGCGTACCAATGTAGGTATGTATGTATGTACGTATATATACATGAGCAAACCAGAACTTTGTTTTTAAAGATGTATCCACACAAAAGGCAGCAATAGTTTTAGATTTTTTCAATATCTTCAGTTCTTTAAAAAAACTATTCTAACTCCTGCATGTCCTCTTGTTACGTCCTGTGTTTCAAGTTATCTGCTGAAGATTTTGTTGATTAAATGTTCATCATTAAGTGTTTAAGAGATGTCATCAGACTGATCAACAACATTCAGTTTGATAATAATTTAAAACTGGGAAAAGTGGACGCTTAACATTAAAGAAACTTGAACCAAACTGACAGAAGTTTTAAAAAAAGAGATATATTTATTATGTTAGGAAAGTTAGGATTTACAATCAAAACAGTTGGCAGGATAATTTCGGCCCATCACCTAATCAATTAACCACAGAGCAGCTGTAGTTCTCATCTAAATGTGTTGTCTATTCTTTGTTTATTCTTGTTGACTCATTTTGTCTTTGTGGTATTAGGACAGTTCTGACATTTGATTTGAAGACTTCACAAATAAACCTCAATGACACAAATGATCACAAAAGAAGCAGAAAACTGTGTTTTGTTTTGTTTCATCATTCATTTATTATTCATTATGCAGAGAGAGCTGATGCTGCAGACTCTGTCATCTTCTCCTGCTGTTTATCTGTATTTCTCAGCCAGGGCCAGAGCCAGAGCAGCCAGGAACTTGTCCATACACACATGGACCTCAGGGGTGAAGTCCTCTGGGAACGTGATGGCCATGACCACAAGGATGTTGTGGGAGAGGATCTGTGAAAATAAATATCACACACATGTTACATGAATGGGGATTTTAACTCCTAACTCACTTCTTTGTGTTGTCAGGTCAGGCTCTACTACACTTCATGTAGGACCTACACTGAGATCAGGTTATTTGAAGGAAACAGTGTTCATACAATCATCGTACAACAATAAACAGACTCCACAGTCACAAGTGCTTCATATGTATTACAGACTTAAGTTGTGTACCTTGAAGTTGGCAGGGTCCACTCTCAGGGTGAAGGCGTGCAGCTCACTGAGGCTCAGAAGACCTGCTTTCAGGTCGTCCAGTTGGGTCACAGCATACTCAACTCCACCCATGACGGTCTTTCCGTGCTTCAGCACCTGGGCAGAGCCGGGGCTCAGGTCCTTCCAGTGGGAGAAGTAAGTCTTGGTCTGCGGGTACACGATCAGCATCCTGGGTTTAAAAGAAAAGAGAAGAAAGTGTGTGTCAATGAATCAGTCAAAGTTCAGGTAGTTTACATCCCTCAGTGTTTGGTTCATATTTACCTGTTCAGAGCATCAGCACCGATGTCCTGCGCCTTTGAAGCCATTGTGGCCCAGAAGGCCTTGACTGTTTCCTTGTCCTTAGCAGTGAGACTGGTCATCTTGTCTGGAGCTTGAGAGTCGCTGAATGCTCCGATCAGCTGAGACTGTGGGGGTTTTAAGCCTGAAACAGAGCGTGGCCACACCCGGGAACACCTCCAAGATATGGAGCCCAGGGCGATCCTCTTCAGATTTTATCTCTGGCACAGCTCAATGGTTCATATATATGTACCTACTGTACATTTATGGAAGTAAAATATATTAAAACATATTTCAATAATAACAGTATGAGAACAAATTTTTCTTTTCTCTTTATAAAGAACTTTTTTAAAACACAGTTACAGAGTGCTTGACTAGCCTATATTAAAACATTTTAAAATAGTCAACAAGGATATAGCTAGTTTGAAAAACTTTTGAAAAAACTTTTAATTTAAATGTTTTCATCTTGTTTTATTTTATTTAATTTCTTAATATTTTCCCTATTTGACTTGATTTCCTCTATGTGTTTTTATTAGCAGTTTGGTCATCTCTGACAAAAAGTGGAAAATACATTTCTGATGAAATTAGTCGTGTCAGTCAGTATATGAGATGTCTATGGTCAACCTATATTTCTGATTACTCTACAATTCCTTACAAGTTGGTAAATATTAACTTAAATTGAAGTTAAATAATAGTTTATATATCACAATGAACAAGTTTTAGGCCACAATTAAATATAAACATTTTTAATGAATGTTTTTTACATATTCCTGTTTTTTCTTTCTGTTCACTCCAGCTGATCATTAAACATCATTCACTGATCTTATGTGATCAATAATCAAATAAATGTATAAACCACTGTCCGAGGTGCTGATCCTCTGATGACCTCAGATGTGGGAGCTGTCCATGGTGCTCGCAGTCTCTCACACTGATGAGCTGGATTCAGACTCACTGATGATAATTAATCTGTAATTGTGCTTAAGTCAAACTGTGATTATGTCACCATGTCATTATTTGAGATTTGATACAGACACAAAGAGAAAATAGGCCTCAGAAGAGACTGGATTCATTTTTACTCCATGAATCCCTTTAAGACCCATTTGGGATCAGTAACAATCTGTATATTAATCATTGTGGCTTTTTAGTATTACTTTAAATTGATTAGTGTCTCTGTGGGGCCGCGGGGTGTTACACCCGACTTGAACTATTTCCTTGAAGACAATCTAAGTGGTGCAGATAGACTCTTATCTTTTCACTTTTTCAAGACCACAACACTTTGTCCCGCCCAGCAGCCTCATCCAATCACTTGCTCTGGGCCGGGAGCAGAGTTGCTTTATAAGCAGCATGTGGTGCTGGTGAGAACAGGATTTACTGAAAACCTAAAGCCGACACAATGGTTGAATGGACAGACTTTGAGCGCGCCACCATCAAGGACATCTTCTCCAAGATTAACTATGAAGAAGTGGGCCCTGCTGCTCTTTCCAGGTGACATATATTTTTGATATTTGGGGATTATTAGAAAAGTGATTGTGTGCGTAAATGTTCATTTTCTTGGAGCATGTTTCATGTGTTAATCTGATCATATAACAATATGTTTCGCTGACATGTTTCCTCAGGTGTCTGGTTGTCTACCCCTGGACTCAGAGGTATTTCGGTAACTTTGGAAACCTCTACAACGCCGAAGCCATCACTGGAAACCCATTAGTTGCAAAACATGGGACAACTATCCTGCACGGTCTGGACCGGGCTATGAAGAACATGGACAACATCAAGGAAACCTACGCCGAGCTGAGCATTCTGCACTCTGAGAAGCTGCACGTGGATCCTGACAACTTCAGGGTAAAAGACTGTGGAGCTGTTGTTGTCTACATGTGATGAGTGTGTTTGACAGAGAAGCCTCCTCACCCTTCATGTTGTGTTGTGTTGCAGCTGCTGGCCGACTGCCTGACCATCGTGCTCGCTGCTCGGATGGGTTCAGACTTCAGTGGTGAAGTGCAGGCAACTTTCCAGAAGTTCATGTCCGTGGTGGTGTCCGCTCTGGGAAGACAGTACCACTAGAGAGCTGCAGCACAAGAGGAGAACATCACATTCGTTCAGATTCTCTTTGTTTTGGTCTCAAAAGCAAATAAAATAAATGACAAATTAAACATGTTGTCTACCTGTGATTCTAGTCAGGATAAGTGTGAGCATGAAGAAGAAAGTATTTGAGACATATTATTTTTATACAGGAACAACTGGGCTGATGAAAAGTGGTGAAAGAGGATTGTAGCATTGCTGCTGCTACAGTCTGTCTATAGATGAATACTTACAGAGAACTACTGACCAAAATGTACAAATAAGTTTACACATATAGTTTACACTTGTAAATAACCTGTTGCATCAGGACACTAATATTCAAATTCAAGCCAAATGTTGTGTCAGACTGATCAACAATATTCAGTTCACAATAATTTAAAACTGAGGAAAGCAGATATTTTTCACTTTGGAGAAACTTGAACCAAAGAGTTTTGAAAGTTTAAACAAAATAAAAACAAAACAAAAAATAGAAGGTCCAAGATAGGATTGACCAAGAAATAGTTGCCAGTAAAATGTCTGCCCATCGCCTAATCAGAAGCTGCAGTTCTAATCTAAATGTGTTTATCTGAGTTTACAAATATAGTTACACTGGACTGGTACGTAACCTGTTGCAACAGGAGACTAATATTCAAACTCAAGTCAGACTGATAAAAGCAAGTTCCTTTTACTTGCCATTTATAAGTTGTCTTATACATAACAAAAACAATATAATGACACAAGAGAATAAAAACACAAACAATGAAACATAAATTCATTATGAACACACTTACACGTTAATAAATTCTCACATATATATGTATTCATACATGAAAATTCACCAAAACTGTGTTTTTAAAGATGTATGCAACCACAAGGCAGCAACAGTTTAAATGTGTCTCTCTCGTCGCTGAAAAAAATTATTTCAACTATGCCATGTCCTCTTGTTATGTGCTGTGTCTCAATTTATCTGCTGATGTTTTGGTCATATTTGAGAAACTTGAACCAAAGAGTATTGGAAGTTTTTTCATAAAAAAAAAAAAAATAAATAAAAGAATGTCTTAGTTAGGATTTACAATAACAACAGTTGCCAGTAACATTCCAGCCCATCACCTAATTACTTAGCTAATTACCTATTACCACAGAGCAGCTGTAGTTCTCATCTAAATGTGTTGTCTATACTTAGTTTATTCTTGTTGACTCATTTTGTCTTTGTGGTATTAGGACAGTTCTGACATTTAATTTGAATACTTCACAAATAAACCAAACTGACACAAACAATCACAAAAGAAGCAGAAAACAGTGTTTTTCGTTTCATCATTCATTTATTATTCATTATGCAGAGAGAGCTGATGCTGCAGACTCTGTCATCTTCTCCTGCTGTTTATCTGTATTTCTCAGCCAGGGCCAGAGCCAGAGCAGCCAGGAACTTGTCCATACACACATGGACCTCAGGGGTGAAGTCCTCTGGGAACGTGATGGCCATGACCACAAGGATGTTGTGGGAGAGGATCTGTGAAAATAAATATCACACATATGTTACATGAATGGGGATTTTAACTCCTGACCCACTTCTTTGTGTTGTCAGGTCAGGCTCTACTACACTTCATGTAGGACCTACACTGAGATCAGGTTATTTGAAGGAAACAGTGTTCATACAATCATCATACAACAACAAACAGACTCCACAGTCACAAGTGCTTCATATGTATTACAGACTTAAGTTGTGTACCTTGAAGTTGGCAGGGTCCACTCTCAGGGTGAAGGCGTGCAGCTCACTGAGGCTCAGAAGACCTGCTTTCAGGTCGTCCAGTTGGGTCACAGCATACTCAACTCCACCCATGACGGTCTTTCCGTGCTTCAGCACCTGGGCAGAGCCGGGGCTCAGGTCCTTCCAGTGGGAGAAGTAAGTCTTGGTCTGCGGGTACACGATCAGCATCCTGGGTTTAAAAGAAAAGAGAAGAAAGTGAGTGTAAATGAATCAGTCAAAGTTCAGGCAGGTTACATCCGTCAGTGTTTGGCTCATATTTACCTGTTCAGAGCATCAGCACCGATGTCCTGCGCCTTTGAAGCCATTTTGGCCCAGAAGGCCTTGACTGTTTCCTTGTCCTTAGCAGTGAGACTGGTCATCTTGTCTGGAGCTTGAGAGTCGCTGAATGCTCCGATCAGCTGAGACTGTGGGGGTTTTAAGCCTGAAACAGAGCGTGGCCACACCCGGGAACACCTCCAAGATATGGAGCACAGGGCGACCCTCTTCAGATTTTATCTCTGGCACAGCTCAATGATTCATATATACATACCTACTGTAAATTTATGAAAGTAAAATATATAAAAACATATTTCAATAATTGTAGTATCATTTTTTTCTCATAAATAACTTTTAAAAACATAGTTACAGAGTGCTTTACTTACCTATATTAAACAAAATTAAATTAGTAAATAGGACTATAGCCAGTATGAAAAATGTTTTAATTGAATGTGTTTTAATCTGGCTTTATTTAATTCACTCATTAGCCTTTTATTTTATTTTATTTTAGTTTGTTATATTTGAACCTATTATACTTTATAATCCGTGTTTTTATTGTACAGCAGTTTGGTCAACTCTTACAAAAACCTGAAAACAAATTTCTGATGAAATAAGTCGTGTAATTTAGTATATGAGTCCATGGTCAACCTTTGAGTTCAGATTATAAAATAACCTCTAAAATTCCTTAAAAGTTGTTAAATATGCACTTAAGTTGAAGTTAAATTGTTGTTTCTATATCACAATGAACAAGTTTAAAGCCACGATTAAAAATATATTTTTTTTAAAGAATGATTTTACAATATTAGAGAGAGTCGTGTACATATTCCTCATATTTCTCTCTGTTCACTACAGCTGATCATTCAACATCATTTACTGATCTTATGTGATCAATAATCAAATATGTGTACAAACCACTCTCCAAGGGGCTGATCCTCAGATGACCTCAGATGTGGGAGCTGTCCATGGTGCTCGCAGTCTCTCACACTGATGAGCTGGATTCAGACTCACTGATGATAATGTATCTGTAAAGCCTCAGAAGAGACTGGATTCATTTTTACCCCATGAAACCCTCTAAACCCCATTTGGGATCAGTCACCATCTGTATATTAATCATTGTGGCTCTTTTGTGTTACTTTGAAATGCTGAGTGTCTCTGTGGGGCTGCAGGGTGTTACACACAACTTGAACTATTTCCTTGGAAACAATCTAAGTGGTGCAGATAGACTCTTATCTTTTCACTTTTTCGAACCCACAACACTTTGTCCCGCCCAGCAGCCTCATCCAATCACTGGCTCTGGGCCGGGAGCAGAGTTGCTTTATAAGCAGCATGTGGTGCTGGTGAGAACAGGATTTACTGAAAACCTAAAGCCGACACAATGGTTGAATGGACAGACTTTGAGCGCGCCACCATCAACGACATCTTCTCCAAGATTAACTATGAAGAAGTGGGCCCTGCTGCTCTTTCCAGGTGATACATATATTTGATATTTGGGGAAATTTTGGAAATGGGATTGTGTGCGTGAATGTTAATTTTCTTGGAAAGTGTTTCATGTGTAAATCTGATCATGTAACAATATGTTTCACTGACATGTTTCCTCAGGTGTCTGGTTGTCTACCCCTGGACTCAGAGGTATTTTGGTAACTTTGGAAACCTCTTCAACGCCGCAGCCATTAGTGCAAACCCAATGGTTGCAAAACATGGGACAACTATCCTGCACGGTCTGGACCGGGCTATGAAGAACATGGACAACATCAAGGAAACCTACGCCGAGCTGAGCATCCTGCACTCTGAGAAGCTGCATGTGGATCCTGATAACTTCAGGGTAAAAGACTGTGGAGCTGTTGTTGTCTACATGTGATGAGTGTGTTTGACTTGAAGCCTCCTCACCCTTCATGTTGTGTTGTGTTGCAGCTGCTGGCCGACTGCCTGACCATCGTGCTCGCTGCTCGGATGGGTTCAGGCTTCAGTGGTGAAGTGCAGGCAGCTTTCCAGAAGTTCATGTCCGTGGTGGTGTCCGCCCTGGGAAGACAGTACCACTAGAGAGCTGCAGCACAAGAGGAGAACATCATAATCGTTCAGATTCTCTTTGTTTTGGTCTCAAAAGCAAATAAAATAAATGACAAATTAAACATGTTGTCTATCTGTGATTCTACTCTGAATAAGTGTGAGCATGAAGAAGAAAGTATTTGAGATAAATTATTTTTATACAGGAACAACTGGGCTGATGACAAGTGGTGACAGAGGATTGTAGCATTGCTGCTGCTACAGTCTGTGTATAGATGAATACTTACAGAGAACTACTGACCAAAATTTACAAATAAGTTTACACATATAGTTAACACTTGTAAATAACCTGTTGCATCAGGAAACTATTATTCAAATTCAAGCCAAATGTTGTGTCAGACTGATCAACAATATTCAGTTCACAATAATTTAAAACTGAGGAAAGCAGATATTTTTCACTTTGGAGAAACTTGAACCAAAGAGTTTTGAAAGTTTAACCAAAATAAAAACAAAACAAAAAATAGAAGGTCCAAGTTAGGATTGACCAAGAAATAGTTGCCAGTAAAATGTCTGCCCATCGCCTAATCAGAAGCTGCAGTTCTAATCTAAATGTGTTTATCTGAGTTTACAAATATAGTTACACTGGAATGGTACGTAACCTGTTGCCACATGAGACTTATATTCAAACTCAAGTCAGACTGATAAAAGCAAGTTCCTTTTACTTGCCATTTATAAGTTGTCTTATACATAACAAAAACAATATAATGACACAAGAGAATAATAACACAAACAATGAAACATAAATACATTATGAACACACTTACACGTTAATAAATTTTCACATATATATGTATTCATACATGAAAATTCACCAAAACTGTGTTTTTAAAGATGTATGCAACCACAAGGCAGCGACAGTTTAAATGTGTCTATCTCGTCGCTGAAAAAAATTATTTCAACTATGCCATGTCCTCTTGTTATGTGCTGTGTTTCAATTTATCTGCTGATGTTTTGGTCACATTTGAGAAACTTGAACCAAAGAGTATTGGAAGTTTTTTGATAAAGAAAATAAAATAAATAAAAGAATGTCTTAGTTAGGATTTACAATTAAAACAGTTGCCAGTAACATTCCAGCCCATCACCTATTTACTTAGCTAATTACCTATTACCACAGAGCAGCTGTAGTTGTCATCTAAATGTGTTGTCTATACTTAGTTTATTCTTGTTGACTCATTTTGTCTTTGTGGTATTAGGAAATATCTGACATTTGATTTGAAGACTTCACAAATAAACCAAACTGACACAAACAATCACAAAAGAAGCAGAAAACAGTGTTTTTCGTTTCATCATTCATTTATTATTCATTATGCAGAGAGAGCTGATGCTGCAGACTCTGTCATCTTCTCCTGCTGTTTATCTGTATTTCTCAGCCAGGGCCAGAGCCAGAGCAGCCAGGAACTTGTCCATACACACATGGACCTCAGGGGTGAAGTCCTCTGGGAACGTGATGGCCATGACCACAAGGATGTTGTGGGAGAGGATCTGTGAAAATAAATATCACACATATGTTACATGAATGGGGATTTTAACTCCTAACCCACTTCTTTGTGTTGTCAGGTCAGACTCTACTACACTTCATGTAGGACCTACACTGAGATCAGGTTATTTGAAGGAAACAGTGTTCATACAATCATCGTACAACAATAAACAGACTCCACAGTCACAAGTGCTTCATATGTATTACATTCTTAAGTTGTGTACCTTGAAGTTGGCAGGGTCCACTCTCAGGGTGAAGGCGTGCAGCTCACTGAGGCTCAGAAGACCTGCTTTCAGGTCGTCCAGTTGGGTCACAGCATACTCAACTCCACCCATGACGGTCTTTCCGTGCTTCAGCACCTGGGCAGAGCCGGGGCTCAGGTCCTTCCAGTGGGAGAAGTAAGTCTTGGTCTGAGGGTACACGATCAGCATCCTGGGTTTAAAAGAAAAGAGAAGAAAAGAGAAGAAAGTGTGTGTCAATGAATCAGTCAAAGTTCAGGTAGTTTACATCCCTCAGTGTTTGGCTCATATTTACCTGTTCAGCGCATCAGCACCGATGTCCTGCGCCTTTGAAGCCATTTTGGCCCAGAAGGCCTTGACTGTTTCCTTGTCCTTAGCAGTGAGACTGGTCATCTTGTCTGGAGCTTGAGAGTCGCTGAATGCTCCGATCAGCTGAGACTGTGGGGGTTTTAAGCCTGAAACAGAGCGTGGCCACACCCGGGAACACCTCCAAGATATGGAGCCCAGGGCGATCCTCTTCAGATTTTATCTCTGGCACAGCTCAATGATTCATATATATGTACCTAATGTAAATTTATGAAAGTAAAATATATAAAAACATATTTCAATAATTGTAGTATCATTTTTTTCTTATAAATAACTTTTAAAAACATAGTTACAGAGTGCTTTACTAACCTATATTAAACAAAATTAAATTTGTAAATAGGACTGTAGCCAGTATGAAAAATGTTTTAATTGAATATGTTTTAATCTTGCTTTATTTAATTCACTCATTAGCCTTTTATTTTATTTTATTTTAGTTTGTTTTATTTGAACCTATTATTCTTTAATTTACCTCCGTGTTTTTATTGTACAGCAGTTTGGTCAACTCTGACAAAAAGATGAAAACACATTTCTGATGAAATAAGTAGTGTTATTTAGTATATGAGTCCATGGTCAACCTTTGATTTCAGATTATAAAATAACCTCTAAAATTCCTTAAAAGTTGTTAAATATGCACTTAAGTTGAAGTTAAATTGTTGTTTCTATGTCACAATGAACAAGTTTAAAGCCACAATTAAAAATATAACTTTTTAAAAGAATGATTTTACAATATTAAAGAGAGTTGTGTACGTATTCCTCATATTTCTCTCTGTTCACTCAAGCTGATCATTCAACATCATTTACTGATCTTATGTGATCAATATTTAAATATGTGTACAAACCACTGTCCGAGGGGCTGATCCTCAGATGACCTGAGATGTGGGAGCTGTCCATGGTGCTCGCAGTCTCTCACGCTGATGAGCTTGATTCAGGCTCACTGATGATAATGTATCTGTGAAGCCTCAGAAGAGACTGGATTAATTTTTACCCCGTGAAACCCTCTAAAACCCTTTTGGGATCAGTCACCATCTGTATATTAATCATTGTGGCTCTTTTGTGTTACTTTGAAATACTGAGTGTCTCTGTGAGGCCGCGGGGTGTTACACACAACTTGAACTATTTCCTTGGAAACAATCTAAGTGGTGCAGATAGACTCTTATCTTTTCACTTTTTCGAACCCACAACACTTTGTCCCGCCCAGCAGCCTCATCCAATCACTGGCTCTGGGCCGGGAGCAGAGTTGCTTTATAAGCAGCATGTGGTGCCGGTGAGAACAGGATTTACTGAAAACCTAAAGCCGACACAATGGTTGAATGGACAGACTTTGAGCGCGCCACCATCAACGACATCTTCTCCAAGATTAACTATGAAGAAGTGGGCCCTGCTGCTCTTTCCAGGTGACACATATATTTGATATTTGGGGAAATTTTGGAAATGGGATTGTGTGCGTGAATGTTAATTTTCTTGGAAAGTGTTTCCTGTGTAAATCTGATCGTGTAACAATATGTTTTGCTGACATGTTTCCTCAGGTGTCTGGTTGTCTACCCCTGGACTCAGAGGTATTTTGGTAACTTTGGAAACCTCTTCAACGCCGCAGCCATCAGTGCAAACCCAATGGTTGCAAAACATGGGACAACTATCCTGCACGGTCTGGACCGGGCTATGAAGAACATGGACAACATCAAGGAAACCTACGCTGAGCTGAGCATTCTGCACTCTGAGAAGCTGCATGTGGATCCTGACAACTTCAGGGTAAAAGACTGTGGAGCTGTTGTTGTCTACATGTGATGAGTGTGTTTGAAAGAGAAGCCTCCTCACCCTTCATGTTGTGTTGTGTTGCAGCTGCTGGCCGACTGCCTGACCATCGTGCTCGCTGCTCGGATGGGTTCAGGCTTCAGTGGTGAAGTGCAGGCAGCTTTCCAGAAGTTCATGTCTGTGGTGGTTTCCGCTCTGGGAAGACAGTACCACTAGAGGGCTGCAGCACAAGAGGAGAACATCATAATCGTTCAGAGCCTCTTTGTTTTGGTCTAAAAAACAAATAAAATAAATCGCAAATTAAACATGTTGTCTATCTGTGATTCTACTCAGAATAAGTGTGAGCATGAAGAAGAAAGTATTTGAGACATTATTTTTTATTCAGGAACAACTGGGCTGATGAAAAGTGGTGAAAGAGGATTGTAGCATTGCTGCTGCTACAGTCTGTGTATAGATGAATACTTACACAGAACTACTGACCAAAATTAACAAATAAGTTTACTCATATAGTTAACACTTGTAAATAACCTCTTGCATCAGGACACTGATATTCAAATTCAAGCCAAATTTTTGTCAGACCGATCACCAATATACAGTTCATAATAATTTAAAACTGAGGAAAGCAGATATTTTGCACTTTGGAGAAACTTGAACGAAGAGTTTTGAAAGTTTAAGGAAAATAAAGGCCAAACAAAAAATAGAAGGTCCAAGCCAGGGTTGACAATGAAAATAGTTGCCCATCGCCTAATCAATTAAACACAGAGCAGCTGCAGTTCTCATCTAAATGTGTTTATCTGAGTTTACAAATATAGTTACACTGGGCTGGTACGTAACCTGATAAAAGCAAGTTCCTTTTACTTGCCATTTATAAGTTGTCTTATCCGTAACAAACACAACATATTGACATATACGAGTAATAAAACTAACACTAAAACATATATACATTATGCACACACACGAACAGATTAATACACACATTCTCACATATATATGTATACATACATCAAAATTCAACAAAACTGTGTTTTCAAAGTTGTATGCACCCAAAAGGCAGCAAACCGTTAAAAATGTTTCACTCTCTTCGGTTTAAAAAACTATTTCAACTATTCCACGTTCACTTGTTATCAGCTGTGTTTCAATTTACCTGCTAATGATTTTGTCACATTTGAGAAACTTGAAACAAAGGGTAATGGACATTTTTGAAAAAGAAAATAAATGAAAGAAAAGAATGTCCAAGTTAGGATTTACAACCAAAACACTTGCCAGTCAAATTCCAGCCCATCACCTAATCAATGAACCACAGAGCAGCTGTAATTCTGATCCAAATGTGATGTCTATTCTTTGTTTATTCTTATTTTGTTTTGACAAATAAACCACACTGACACAAATGATCACAAAAGAACCAGAAAACAGTATTTTTTTTCGTTTCATCATTCATTTATTATTCATTATGCAGAGAGAGCTGATGCTGCAGACTCTGTCATCTTCTCCTGCTGTTTATCTGTATTTCTCAGCCAGGGCCAGAGCCAGAGCAGCCAGGAACTTGTCCATACACACATGGACCTCAGGGGTGAAGTCCTCTGGGAACGTGATGGCCATGACCACAAGGATGTTGTGGGAGAGGATCTGTGAAAATAAATATCACACACATGTTACATGAATGGGGATTTTAACTCCTAACCCACTTCTTTGTGTTGTCAGGTCAGGCTCTACTACACTTCATGTAGGACCTACACTGAGATCAGGTTATTTGAAGGAAACAGTGTTCATACAATCATCGTACAACAACAAACAGACTCCACAGTCACAGGTGCTTCATATGTATTACAGACTTAAGTTGTGTACCTTGAAGTTGGCAGGGTCCACTCTCAGGGTGAAGGCGTGCAGCTCACTGAGGCTCAGAAGACCTGCTTTCAGGTCGTCCAGTTGGGTCACAGCATACTCAACTCCACCCATGACGGTCTTTCCGTGCTTCAGCACCTGGGCAGAGCCGGGGCTCAGGTCCTTCCAGTGGGAGAAGTAAGTCTTGGTCTGAGGGTACACGATCAGCATCCTGGGTTTAAAAGAAAAGAGAAGAAAGTGAGTGTAGATGAATCAGTCAAAGTTCAGGCAGGTCACATCCGTCAGTGTTTGGCTCATATTTACCTGTTCAGAGCATCAGCACCGATGTCCTGCGCCTTTGAAGCCATTGTGGCCCAGAAGGCCTTGACTGTTTCCTTGTCCTTAGCTGTGAGACTGGTCATCTTGTCTGTAGTTAGACTGTTTGCATTATCAGCTCAAACTGTTTGGGTTTTATACTCATGACCAAGTGAAGTCACACCCAGGACCACCATCAAGATAGGCTGCATGAGGTGGTCCCAGTGATGAGCTGCAGCTTGAACAAGATTTAAATCTAAACATCCCAGTTGCTCTGGGACAAAACCTCTATTTTGAATAAACTATAAAAGGAAAAAAATGCAATTAGTGCTGTATGGGGTATATCACTGACTGTGGTGTGTTGTCAGGTGTGAAAGACTGAAAGGTTTCCATTGTTAAAAAGAAATAAAAGATCCAGAGACCAATCACGTCAAATTCAACCTGATTTTAAAACTCTGCAACCAAATAAAATAATTGGATTTGTTTATCAGTTGGAAATTTTCCAGTGTGATGATAGATGTCATTTTCTGTTTTCTGCCAACATGGTGAGTTGCTGGGGCTTATCTGAGCCAGCAGCCTGCAGCAGGGAGGGTGGATCCAAGCAGCAGTAGATAAGCTAAAGCAAGCTGCTGTCTTCACTGGACACTTGTTGTTTATTCACGGTCCTATTTGATCATTCATCCAACATAAATAAACTGACTTGGAGACAGCGTCAGCCAGAAAACACAAACAGAGTGTGAACAGATCATTGAGAATGTTGGTCTGAGTGGTTCAATTATAAAGCTAGCTTGTGATTGGCTGGTGGGTGTAACCCTTAATATATGGAGCAGACAGATGTCACTTGTTACACTGGTATGTTATCTCACTGACTCCTCCCAGAGGCAAGCAGCTGTCTGAGGACAGTGGCTGGAGCCGTGACCCTGTTTTACCTACATGTGTATATAGTGTGAATGTATATATATATATATATATATAGATACATATCTATGTACACATATACACTAAGTACCATAAGTACACATATTGGAAAAAAGTGTATACATATCAAAACATATGTTTTCGATAGTATATGTTACACACATATATACATTACAGTACATATGCGTCACCACACACCAATGAGGATATTAGCAGTAATTTTGTATTTTTTACTGTTGTGTGGTTAAACCGTCAAACTCTCATATGAACGATATAGGTTTTACTTAGTTTTCCTGCAGAGCCCCTAAGAAAGGTGGAACTGGCTCCAAGGTTGTTTGAGTCTATTCTCAACATCATGTGCAGACATCAACCTGTTGAGAAACTTTTATAAAGAAAGACAACAATAAAATACCATCACGTAAAAAGTGACCACTTGTTACAGAAAGCCACAGAATAAAGATCCCTCATAGGCTTCCAAAAGAATGAGAGTTATTTTCATGAGGAAATGAATCTTAAATATATAATGTTGTTCATATTAGACTTGATGATTCTGATGTAAAGAGTGATTTTTAAACAAGCAACTTAAGCTTAGACAGAGTGACTGGGTTTAAGGCCTGTTGATGATCATCATGGATCTCAATTCTTAAAATGTGCTCAGGGATGTGCTGGAGTCTGAGGTAAGAACTACGATGCCCTCTCCTGGAGTTTCTCCAACATGAACTGCAAATAATATATCAAATATGAGTTAAACATGATTTTACTGAAAGTCTATATAAAACACATAAAAAAACATGTAAGAGATAAAAGGTTTGTTTCTGCTTTACCATGAGAAACATTTTCATCATGAGAAACTTGGCTCTGAAACACCTATTAACCATATTTTACACGACTGGTGACGATTTACATGCAATCAAAAGAAATATTGAATGAATGCAAGAGAGACAGTGTGGTCCACATTTATTAATATTTTTTTTCAAAAACACACGAGAAGCAACACAAACTGGATTTTCTGATAAACCTTCATAAAACAGCAACTGAAGAGCTGTGTGGTTATATTAAGTCAGCGTGAGCTTCAAAATTCTACATGTATAAAAAGATAGATACTTAAATAAAAAAATTGAAAGTTTATAAAAGTTGAATTGCTTAAAAGTGGAAATGAAAATTGTGAAAAAACCTTTAAAAAGTAATAGAAATTTTGACATCAATAGCCTGTGCACTTTTGTTCAAAGAATTTGATTTTAGGCAGTTTATATTGACATATATTATTTTGAAATTCATATCTTACATGTCATGTCCGTTACAGACCCCAATCAGTCACTTCCTAGTTCCCTGACGAATCTTACCGTGGTAGAGGTGGCTCCACCAGCGCCTTCAGTCGTTTCTCAACAAAGTTAAATCTTTTAACTAAAGAATATTACAAACAAAAACACAGACACGCTCTAATCTTTCTTTACAACCATCCTATTAACCTTCACTTATAAAAAACAAAACAAAGACCAAAGTACCGTAGCCGCTGACCCGTCTCTTCCTCCACACTGATGCTCGGCCTGTGTTCATTCTATTAACACATTGTACAGTTTGTCACAGAGCTGACAGGAGAAATACATCTTTGGGAGATGTCGTCGACTCATAAAATAAAAATGTTGTCCTCTGGTTAAAAAGGTGTAACTGCCTGGGAATTAAAAATCACGATCCTTGGACGTCATGAATTAAAAAAAAAAAAAATCAATATCAAAAATACTCTTGTGTAAATAAATCCTGTGTATAAATATTGATATATTGTTGAACTGGTGTTTTCTGTGTTGATTTTTTGTGGCACCAATGAGCTAGTTGATGCAAGGACACTTATCTGATGTGAGAGAAGTGGCTTTTGTTATTCCGAATGACTGTGATGGTCACACATAACGATGCTGCTGTGGAACAACCATTGCATGAATTACATTGACAACATATTGCTTTATAGAGAAACTAATATGACATTGGTGTGAAATAAAAACAACTGTATAATGTGATTGTGGTGAAGTGTTTTGATGTGTTGATAGCTGGATTATTCTCACACTACACTGATGTTTATACAGAACTTTTGGTGTTCACTTCTCCAGATTGTACCACACAGGAAGCACTGTGATAAAAAAAACAACTGTGTACAAAGAGTAACAGGTGACAATGGTGCAAGCTGTCATGTAATTATCTGCACATTATCTTGAACTTAAATTATGGAGGGTGGAAACAAACAGTCTAACTCACACACATACACACATACGCACAAAAACACAGTTTCTTAATTACACAATGAAATAGAAAGATCACACTGTGATATGAGCAGTTGCAGTGGATTGGCTATTGAGATAGAGAAGGGGCGTGGTTTATTTCGTCTCACTGGAAGGAGGAGACGAGCCCAAGAGAGGAGACTTAGGTGTGACCTAGTAAAAAAAACAAAACAAAAGTATTATAGATGATGATTTTATGTATTTTCAGAGTGTCAGACTATTCTGTAGCTTCTTAGTCTCGAAATATGAATGTTTTAACTCATTTTATCAATCACTGGTAATGCTCTTTGAAATGGATTTAATATATGTGAAAGGTGCTATGTAAATAAAGTTCTACTGATGTGCCATGTATTCTGCAAAAAAAATATGAAACAGTCTATTGATGGACCTGGTTTAAAGGAGAACAACTTCATATTCTGTACAGTTACATTTCCTCCTGCTGTAAAGCTGTAAGGAAAATTATAGCTGCTGTAGAGCAAGAATTCTGATATGTCCATGCTTCTATGATACAGATATAAACATATCATTTCGGATGTTTAGATGATTTAAAAAAGTTAATTTGTGCAACTGTGATATTTTATTGTAAGTTTAATCTTCTTCAGTTTTTTGATTTTCTACATTTCCCAGAATAACCCCCTCCACTCCCTTTATAAGCTAAAGAAGTAATTTGGCTGCAGTACATTGTTCCTCACTGAGACAAATGTAAGTGGATGGACGAATTTATGGAAAACCTTGTCTTTGACAGATTTAACTAGTTGAAGTGGTTTATCTAAAACAACTCCCTTTAGATGACAAACTTGTGTGTGGGACAACACTCACGGGAGAAGGAGGCTTAGCAAAGTTGAGGTGAGCGTACAGAAGTACAGCGATGTCGTTCTGGCTGGCCTCCAGGGCGATGGACAGCGCCGTGCTGCCGTCCTGTAAACACCACAACAAGGCCATCATGGGTTTGTCCAAAAAAAGAGATAGAGGTAGGAAGGGAGGATACTAGGCTTACATTATCGGTGAGAGTGGCGTCACACCCCGGCACAGACAGTAGCTGACGCACAATGTCCACATGACCATGTTCACAGGCACACATGAGCGCTGTGGAGCCGTCGTCATCGCGGATGTTGACCTGAGCGCCACAGGAGAGCAGCGCCCGCACCATGTCCCCTCGGCCGTGGCTGACCGCTAGCATCAGCGCCGTCTGACCGGCCTACAAAACACACATCATTCAAAAAATGTTAACATCATCTTCAACATGTGGAGCTAAACGTTTGTTTTCATGCTGCAGTGTTCATCTGCACAGCAAACCCTGCTCTGCATCATGAGAAACAACACCTGTAAACACTGGTACAGCTCTGATATGTGTTTGGTAGAGTACGGAGCTGCAATACAAGCTAGTGAGCAGTAGAGGGCGCACCTGGCTGGCCTTGGCGTTGACGTCCCCTGTGCGCAGCAGCTGCAGGACGGTCTGAAGGTCACCGTCGGAGTGGAAGGCGGCGAGCGCTGTCAGCATGATGGCTGTGTAGCCCGCCTTGTTCTGCTTGTCAGCATTACACAGGCCTGTAGTGTGCACACGGCAATCAGTGTGAGAGGAGACACAACAGCAGCACAGACAATAACAGGGATAAAGTACTTACTGGAGAAAGGATTCTAACACTGATGATCAATGCAGCAGAATTTGTTCAATTTAAAATAAAAAAATCCATTAAAATTCACATATTTTGATTTCAATCAAAGCTGGATCAATATTTCATATTATGTTTTGTCAGTATTTATTTAAAAATGAGAATTTAAATATTTTTTAAGTTACAGGGAAAACACAGAAAACATACAAAAACAGGTTATTCACATCCAGGCTTTAGTCAGTCTTGTTTTATCTTATCTCTGGTATTCTCTGATTTCTACTAAATTAATTTTAGTCCTTCGGAGTCTGCAAAAGTGGATAAAAGTAGCCAACCATACACTGATAAGAGCGGGTGATGTAAATAGAAAATCCTCCGTAGACCGGACCATCTACATCTTGGATTGGACTGATCCACCTTCAGAGGCAACGCATTGAATCACAGCTAGATACACACACAGCTCACCAGTGTCCAGCAGCAGCTTCACCACGGGGAAGTTGGAGTGGGAGACGGTGTAGTGAAGCGCCGTGTTCCCATTGCCATCGGCCATGTTGATCACAAACTCCAGCAGCTGAGGGGAGACGGAGGCGAAGGCGTCCATGTAGGCCTTGACCACAGCCGGGTCTGCGGCTTTGTGACAGGACACGCGCAGCCACTCCTGCAGCACGGTGGTGTAGGCCGCTCTCTGAGGTTTAGACACAATGAGGACACACGGCCACTTGAGAGACAGGTGTGGAAATGCAGACTGAGCGTCACAAACAGACCTCAGGAGAAACATACAGGAAATGTGCTATTTACTCCTCTGGTATGTAAAGAAAATGCTGAAATAAATCTTGTTTATTTGCTTTTCTCTACTAATGTGTGCTAAAGACAAATCCATCTGTGAGGTGTTTCTGCTTGTTGCTGGCACTAGGCTGAGCGTCCACACCGAGGCCCAACAGTCCTCTGAAACTCAATCGAGCTTCACCTCATTTCACACACTCAAAGATATCAGTTCCCTTAAAGGGACTCTTACCTTTGTTGCATTTTTACACTTTTTTTGGAGAAGGTTAAATTGGTATTAATAAGGTAATGACACTCTAAAATGCAAGACAGACCCACCAGGAGTAAAAACAAACAATTATTTCACTCTCATAATATTTAGTGAAAACTTCAACCAATAAAATTCTTCGGACCGAAGGATCTTATTGGCCGACAGACCTGTCTGTTTGCTGCATGGACATGCAGGTTTTCCGTCTGCTTCTTGTGGCGCATTCGGCCCGCGTCATCAAGGCATGTGAATGTAAATGTATATAACTTACCGAATCCATTGCTTTGGTAAACAAAAACTCACGTGCGTGCGCGGAGGCAGTAGATTGTAAGTCTGCTTGTAAATAAAGTTTCTTCAAAAAAACACCGCGGATGGGAACGAGGGGGTGGGGCATTGGAGGAAGGCGGGGTGATTTGGATGTGCTGTAATTCTCAAATGCAACAAAGGTGAGAGTCCCTTTAACGTGCCAGATTTTTTTTCATCGAGAAAAGAAAATCATGAAAAGAAAAACTCCTTGATTCGCCCGCTAATCCAGATCGACGCCAAAATTGACTCAACCTTCCATCAAGTTTCATGGCAATCCATTCAGTTATTTTTGTGTAATCTTGCTTACAAACAAACAAACAGGCCGGGGGTGAGAACATGATTGTTGTTATCATGTTTAATAATCTGAATTGAACACATACTGCTCCTGGTTGGCTGAAGGCGTTGGATTCCCCCAGAGCTTTCTGCAGGCCGCTCAGAGCCGACATCAGAGCGTCACTCAGCTCCAGTCTGAGAGAGACAGAGACACAACACACTGTCAGTCACTGTCACTCGCAGCTCGATGCTCACAGACACACTGTCTGTTTAACTGGATGTTTGTTTACCTGACTTGTTTCTCTGAGGCTGTGTCAGTCGTGTTGCTTTCAGCTGCTGGATTCGACTGCGATTGGCCGGAGAGGACCGAAGCTTCTGCCTGGACGGTGTGCTGCTGCTCGGTCACCTCGGTGGTTTTAGTGACACACAACGATGAAGAGCAGGTAACGTGCGTGGAGCTTTGCCCAGGAGTGGGTTCAGAGCTCGATGACGTGGAGCTGATCTCCGGTGGGACCGTGTGCATCTCTGATGACTGGCTGGTGGTCTCTGTGGAGGCAGAGGAGTGTGCTGGACACGGAGGAGTCGGGGTGGGGTCAGAGGCCGGGGGCTGGGAGACACATTTTTGCACAACAGTGTCCGTTGCTGGTGACTGGGACACTGGGTCTGGCAGTGTTGTGTCCACTGGTGCAGACTGGCCGGGGCTCGGCTGTGCTTCTGGAACGACGGCTGGTGGTTGGGCTGCAGTCTGCTGAGGTACACTGTGGCTTTCTAGAGGCTGAGACACCACAGTGTGGGTGGGTTGCTGGTGCAGGACGGAGGATTCGATCAGTTTTTCTCTGGCCTCGTGATATTCACTGGAGTCACTCGCCTCGTCTGAAGTCTCACTGCTGCTGTCGTCTGATGATGTGGATTCGTAACTGCAAGGAGAGCATACGATCAAAAGTCAAACTCGAACTATTTGCAACTCAAACCTGTTTTACTATCGGACATAAGCAGAAAATGCAAGTGCACTTTGTAGTCCTGGTATTAACATGTGTCCTGAGAAATTGGATCATAAGTGAAAAGCTGAGATATGTCTGTTCTAAGTGTATTTGTGCATGTGTGCATGTGTGTGTGTCAGTAGTGAGCCAGGAGGGGCATAGCTTTAAAATGGAATAAGAGTTTCTTTATTTCAATCATTATGTGGTAGTCAATTTTAATACAGTTATGCTTTATTCCTGTCCTGTCTGTTTTGCAGGTTGTTTTTGTTTTCTGTATATTTTTACTCTCATTATGTGTAGTTTAGTAGTGTATATATTTTGATCTTTCTTTTTTATTGTTGCTTCGGCACTGTTATTTAAATTCTGTTTTTCTCTTTTTGCTGTAACAAGTGAATTTCCCCGTTGTGTGGATAAATAAAGAAATCTAATCTAATCTAATCTAATACTAAGGTGGCACAAATAAATCAACGTGTGGGCACTAAGACAAAATACTTTAATTCATTTTGAACCTGTAGCGGGACAAAGGACGTCAGCTGAGTAGACGGTCCTTCATCTGTGTCCCAGGATGCATCTGTGTTCACAAGGCTAAAGGATTTTGGCCACATGCGTCCTAGACCGTGTGAGTGCCTGGATCTCAGGACGCATTTCGGTGCATTCATACCAGTGCATAGGGTTGACCACTTGTGATTGGACCACTGAGGATCGATGTTAATCCCGGGTCTGAACAGGGACTCTGACCCTCGGGGAGAGCAGACCATGGGAGGAAGAATCTAACATCCCAGATCAAGGATGAAACTATTACCAGGGAAGAAAGTGCCTGCCTCAGCACCGAGGGAATGGAAATGACTGACTTGTGGTCTGTAATCACTGACACTTACCCTCCATTGACCCCAATAAACTGCAGGTTTTTCTTAGTGGAGGGAGACCCTGGTTCACCCTCTGCTTTCCGCTTCATGATGGACCTCAGAGACTGAGGAGACGAGGCTGGAGAAGATAACAGTCATCACACATACAGCCGGACACATGTCAGCTAATTAAAACAAGTTTGAATCATTGTGGGTTTTTTTAACAGAGCACAGTCCAGGTACCTGTCTTGGGTCCTTCTTGTGACTGGACCGCCTCTGTGTTTGTGTGCAGGAGAGTCTCTCCTCCTTTAGATTGCATCAAACTAATCTGATTGATAGATGTGCCGACAGCGATGGCCGGACTCGCCACCGGGACGGAGGTGGACAGCTCGCTCTTCAGGACGTCTCGCACCTGCTTGGAGCTGACAGCGATCGGGAGCTCAACCAGAACGTCTGTGAGACAGAGACACAACTTTCAAACCTCAAACTCATCAAATGATCAATCTTATAGAGGTTTACAAATAAATCGTTATCATAAACTCATATGTCCAGAGTTTATTGGTCAGTTTATTGCTAACACTCAGACAATCGAATACAACCCAATAAAATAAATGCAATATGTAAACAATTCTTGATTATAATGTCCAGTCTGAAGGTCCGAGATGCTGATTCACTCTGTGGTATTTTCTCAGACTCAAGTTAATTCAGAGTTGTTTCTAAAAGTGATGTATATTCTTATATATTATTATATTATATCATATATCATACTCTCTGTATATTCTTTGTAAACATAAGTCTATATAGACATATTTATACAAGTGTACATGTTATAATTACTATTATTATATCACTATTACTATTATATATACTGTTGCTGCCATTATTACTATATACTGCTATTATATTGGTATAATTACTATCATATATAAATGTATATTATGTTATATTATATACTATATATACTGTACTATTTTTATATACTGTCTAACAATAACATTACTATCATATCATCAGTACTATTACCATCATCTTGCCACTGCACCTTATCTACCTATTTATCTTGTGTTTCTGTTTTTTATTCTTTCTACCTCAATATTTTTTATTTTATTCTATTGTATTGTATTTTATTGTATTCAAATATACCGGCTGCTATGACGACTTAATTTCCCTTCGGTGATGAATAAAGTAATCTATCTATCTATCCATCTATCTATCTATCTATCCATCTATCTATCTATCTATCTATCTATCTATCTATCTATCTATCTATATATCTATCTATCTATCGCTCTCTATCTATCTATCGCTCTCTATCTATCTATCTATCTATCTATCTATCTATCTATCTATCTATCTATCTATCTATCTATCTATCTATCTATCTATCTATCTATCTATCTATCTATCTATCTATCTATCTATCTATCTATCTATCTATCTATCTATCTATCTATCTATCTATCTATCTATCTATCCATCCATCCATCCATCCATCCATCCATCCATCCATCCATCCATCCATCCATCCATCCATCTATCTATCTATCTATATATCTCTCTATCTAGCTATCTATATATCTATCGCTCTCTATCTATCTATCTATCTATATATCTCTCTATCTATCTATCTATCTATCTATCTATCTATCTATCTATCTATCTATCTATCTATCTATCTATCTATCTATCTATCTATCTATCTATCTATCTATCTATCTATCTATCTATCTATCTATCTATCTATCTATCTATCTATCTATCGCTCTCTATCTATCTATCTATATTCCAAATACATACAGAGGTGACAGAAAACATCATCGGCTCAAAAGCTCACAGAGACAATCAGAGAACTTGCTTCATCAAAGCCTGCAGCATTGGACTGTATTTCACTGTTTGGCAATAAGTAATAAACTGGTATCGCTTATTCTTGGTCATACACTACCAGCTGGATCCTGACCTTCAGCTTGTCCTGTGTGGTAGCCCTCTGAAGCTCCACCCGCTGGCAGGGGGGAGGGGGAGCTGCAGGTCTCTGCACGGAGCAGCGTGCCCACCTCCACCACGGTGGGCTGCTCCACTGTGTACACCTGGATCCCCACAGTCCTCTGCTGCGTCTGCTGGGGCTGCCGTGTGAAGCTGACCACGGTGTGCAGGCTGCAGCTCGGAGGCTCCTGCCAGCCGGAGCTGGTCGCCAGGACCGGGTGCTCGGCCTGAGGAGCTCTCTGCACGGATGCGACCTGCTGCTGTGCGGCTTGCAGCTCCTGCATTGTCCTCTGTAGTTTGCCCTCAAGCTGACCCACTTGATTCCTAAGAGCCTCTTTCTCAGGCACCAGCCCCAGGTCCTCCTCCCGAACCCCGACTCCCACCTGACGAGTGCCCCTCGAGGCCTCTGGTCCCACCCCGACAGTGCGCACTTCCCGTTTTGCATCCGGCCGGGCTCCACCCACGATTACTGTGTCCTCAATCTCACACCCAGAGTCTGGTTTAGGGCCCTCAGGCGTGGTGGGAGACAGTGGTCCTGCTGGTTTGTTGCTGCTTTTAGCTCCGGTGCTCTGTTCTTCTTCTGGGATGTCGATGTAGAGCTCCCCTCTGGAACGGCCTCGGTTGAAACTCAGAGTGTGACCCAGGAATTTTTGGCTCTTCAGCTGGACGCTGAGCTGCCGCTTCTCCTCCTGCAGCACAGAGATCTTCACCTGGAGCACAGGGATGGTCTTCACCTGATCCTCCAGCTCCCTTATCTTCCTGAGGGCTGTTGCCATCTGCTCCCTGACGTGCTGCAGGTGGGCCGGGGTTGGGGTCACCGGGGTGGACAACCCAGAGCTCATTGGGGTGAAGGATCCACCTCCACCATGGGCCCGATTGAAGCTGTGTGCACTGCTGATGGAGGTGTTGGAGCCTGCCACACTGCTGTGCATGCTGCCCAGGTTGGAGAATCTACGCCCCTCTTTCTCCTCCTCCAGTTTCCTGCGTGCATCCAGAAGGGTTTTCTCCACCCGGGCCGTGCT
Organism: Limanda limanda; assembly: GCF_963576545.1. Lineage (NCBI taxonomy): Eukaryota > Metazoa > Chordata > Actinopteri > Pleuronectiformes > Pleuronectidae > Limanda > Limanda limanda. Next base: position 22,435,550 of record NC_083652.1, read on the forward strand.
GAAGCTGGGTCTCTGCGTCGAGTGGAAGCCTGGAGCGCAGTAGGAGAAGGAGGAGTGGCGGCTGTCCGTGCTGGTGTTGGAGCACAGGGATTCCGTGGATGTCCACCAGGAGCCGGCATAGCCATAACCACGGGGCAGGGAGCCATAGCGCGGCCGGCGCTGGACGGGCACCCTCTTAATAGTGTTTCCCTTCTCTATGTCGTTCACATATTTGAGGAAGTCCAGGTCCAGACGGTAGCCATAGGGGGTCTCCACTGAGTAGGGCGCCTCCTGTTCCTTGCCGTGCAGGGAAGGGGGAGCAGGTGGGTTGAGTTTCCCTGAGGGGGAAGGAAATCAACTTTAAACAAACGGAAATCTGCGTCTAATCTTGGGCTCAGACTTTAGAAAATAGCATTAACTCTGGGCTACTGTGTGTTTATGTATGAACTCTGTAGCAATCTCCAAATTAGGCCCAAAATGGAATCATGCAGTTTCCCATAACCCTACTTGGAAAGTGTTGGGATATATCTTAAGTACTACATTACTTACAAGTGGACTTGACAGTTTATAAAACATGAATATGAAATCAAAATGAATGGTGGTTGCACCTGGGAAGCCGGGGTCCATATGCAGCACCTGAGCCATGATGAGCCTGTGGCTGGGTTTCAAACAGTCATCCACCGAATCTCACCTGTGGAAACACATTCAGTTTGAGATTAGGAACGAGCATTTTAAACCATCCTTTGATCCATTATCTATACATCTGTGCTTTGAGGGTCACATGGGAGCTGGAGCCAATGGCAGCTAAGATTGGGCGAGAGGCCGGGTACCATAGATATCATATATAAAGGCTAGATGTCTTGTTCGACGGAGCCGGACGTCACCACATGGCGGCCATCTTGCTACGGGGCAGCTCGCTCACCCATAACATTGTGTTGGTAGTGGTAAATAACCATAACTTGCTAAATTTTCAACCGATTTTTAAACAATCTGGTTTGTTATAAACGTCAGAGATGTAGTTATGACACTGCATAAATTATTCATTTTTTTTTAGAAAGTATGTAGTGTCATATCTACATCTCTGACGTTTATAACAAACCAAACCGTTTAAAAATCGGTTGAAAATTGAGCAAGTTATGGTTATTTACCACTACCAACACAATGTTATGGGTGAATGAGATGCCCCCTAGCAAGATGGCCGCCATGTGCGGACGTCCGGCTCCGTTTGCCGGCAACGCAGACAAGACATCTAGTCTTTATTTATGATATCTATGCCGGGTTCACCCTGGACAGGTCGCCAGCACATCACAGGACCAACACACAGTTACAGTGAACCGGAGCACCTGAAGAAAACTCGGGATTCAAACCGGGAACCTTCTAGCTGTGATGATACAGTTGTACAAACAAACTACTAAAAATAAGAAATAAACAGAACAAGAAGTTCCTTCTCCTGCAGAAATAACAAGACAGGAGTTAATGATGCATGATTGCTGATGCCCACTAGAATCCTGATAAGATCAGTGTTTAAAGTGTTTACACTGTACAGATGTGAGCGCTTCACTACATGTGGCTCCTATTTGAGCAATAACTTATTGCTTTTTTGGGAGGGGGGGGGTTCTTTTTGAATTATGCTCAGAAAATGTGTTTTTCTGCCTCGTCCCCCGCCTCTAATTTTATCTGTTCATTCTTCGCAGTCGATTGTGTGTTTGTTTCTGTTCTGAGCGTCGAGAGAAGAACTTTCCTGGCAGCGGCTGATTCCAGCACCGAGGGTTTTCAGACTGCCAGTTACAACCTTATTAGGAATCATCTGAGCACACACGCTAAGTTCGCCTCTCGAATCAGGTTTTACAGACACACTCTCTGCTTTCTCTCCCTCGCTTCCTCCACATCTCTCCCCCTCCTCCTCCTCTTTATGCTTTTTCTGGCGATTTCCCCCCCCCCCCCTCTCAACATCAGCTGACGATCAGGAGGTTTCAGCCGGTCACTGTCTCTCTCCATTTCCTTCCACATAACTATAACAAAGAAAGCATAGTGAACTGCTGAGAGTAAACTAGAATGCATTTTTTTTTTCATCCCAGAAACAAAGGATTCTGGTTTGGTTTCCGCCCACAGAGAGGAACCCGGTCGTGGTCGTGCCCATATCGGCGGCTGTGCCTCGGAGTTTGTGTCTGCTTGGAAAAGATTAACTTTCTAGGTCATCACTTTGTGGGAACTGGTGGATGTAATGTTTAAGCCATCCACAGTCGGCCAGTTGAACATGGCCACAGACTTTAAAGGCCTAGGATCAAAAGTCTGGACAGCAAACCTCCACTTTGCTTTTTTATTTAGGACACACTCAGTTCACTTTGGTTTAACGCTGCTTCTTGTGACCCTCATCACTGCTGGCTCAGTGGGAAAAGTGGGACACTTGGAAACACTGACTGAACTGACTTGGTATTTATGAAGTCCTGTTGTCCGTCTCGTGTGATTTTCCTCTTATCTGTGTCCCTTCAGCGCCCTCTCGTTCCAAGATAGCCACACACACGTACACACAGTCAGGGAAGGAAAGATTCTGTGTGCTCATACTCACCCTGCCTTACTAAGTCAATCAATCAATGGAATTAAAAGCATTTATGATATTCATTATTGATGCTGGACAATATGGCCAAAGATTGTATCAAGATCAAATTGATAAGACGATAAATGTCACAAAATGTTTTCTTTCAAGTTTGATAAGTAAAACTTTCTTGTAGTTGAACTTGTCAGTGGGTGATTTGGATCAGTTTTTCTTTTTAAAGTATTCTACTTTCATTGCTGAATGATACAAACAAATGGGCTCACATGAGAGAAGTCAAATATATGCATGTATAATATGAGATAAGAAAAAAATTCATCTCAACAAGACAGTGATTTTTCATAAGAGGTCACCAGTTCAAAATAGCTGGAACAAATGCTTTGGTTTATGTGCTGAAGTTTATCAACTAACATGTTTAAATGATTAATATTGATCTCAAAAGAAGAAGCTAGGGCTGCAGGTGATACGGCCAATATTTGAATCATTCAGTATCGATAAACAATGCGATAAATGTCCCATTATTAAAATCCGTTAAAGTTTTGAAAGTCTGAGTGCCGAGTGGAGGTTGTGCTTTTAAACAGCTCTTTTTTATTATTTGTTTTACAAATCTGAGGTTGATCAATTATCATACCTCCTCACTGCGCTTTCTCATGCATTATATTGATATCTATATGTTGGGCTTTTGTTATATTCCTATTGGTGAAAATCACATTGCAATAATTGTGTATATTGTTTTATTGCCCAGTCCTAATTCCAATCGTAAATTTTACTTGATAGATCTCCAATAGTTGTATATTTTATCTTCCACATATGGAAATAATCAGACGTCCCATTTGTACATTGTAACACTGCTTTACAGGAAATCTAAACACAAGAGGAAAGATGAAGCAAAATGGAGGATCCAAAAAACACAAGATCTTAAAAGCGCTCGTTCCTCTCGGTGTTTATAGTGATCTGGAATAATTTCACGACACATTAAAAAAAGAAGAAATAACAGCAACTCCAGGAGGTTTTGGCCGCTACACACTGTGAGAGTGTGTTTATTTTCAGTGTGGAATGAGAAGAGTGAGACGGATGATGTGTCGTGTGGGTATGACTTCATGTGTGAGAAAGTGAGAGTGGTTGGGAGTGAGACAGCATGAGTGGTGTGTGTGTGTGTGTGTGTGTGTGTGTGTGTGTGTGTGTGTGTGTGTGTGTGTGTGTGTGTGTGTGTGTGTGTGTGTGTGTGTGTGTGTGTGTGTGTGTGTACAGGAGGGTGGAGGACAGTGCTGACAGGGGACAGTTGATGAGATATAATTAGAGTCTGTAGTTTAGTGAGCGACCAGCGGACATGACAGATCACACGGTCCGGTCCGATTCCCCCTTTGACTTCCAAAAAGCAGTTTTTCTGCTCCTTCAAATTATAACTTCACTCTCACACTCCGGTGCTTCTCTCTACTTCTTTCGTCATCGCCTCTCTTGGTCGCCCTTCCTCCCCCGAAAAACAAAAAACCCGTCCACACCGCCCGGGGCCTCCACATCTGCTTCTCCCACAGTGGGTGTTACCGATGTGATAGCATGTGTGTATGCATTTCCCCCTCAGTGTGAGTGTGTGGTGAGGGGTGGAGGAGTGGTTGACCTTCCTCCCTCTCTCTCTCTCCCTCTCCCCCTCTCTCCCTCTCTCTCTCTCTCTCCAACAGGGTTCCTTTGAGATGACATCTGAACAGAAACCAGTGTGCGCCGTTCTTCTTCAGACGACTCCCCCCCCCCGCGCCAGCCTGGTCCAGGACAAACGCCTTGCACCCATTTCGTCGACCCCCACCCCCACCCCCCCATGCCTCCTGCCCCAGCTGCATACCACACTAAAGGAAGTTAACATCGCCTGGTGTACTCCCTCCCATTCCCCTGCTATTAAGATTAAGGCAACCCTCAGGGGGTAAGATGCAGGTCATCCAGCACAAATGACACGTCTGCAGTGTGTCCTGTAAGATGTCACGAGAAGAACTGCGTGTTACCGCTCCTCCGACCTCTATCAGCAGCTGATAAAGAGATGTGTACATACAAGGAAGCTTCAGGTTCATTTATCTACAACCACACGTTCCCATGCTAGTATCTTGGGGATTCAAAACTGAATTTGATATACAGTCTGTATATACACTGTAGATTCCTGTGTCTTCGGTGCACCAGAGGATTGAGACCACCCAGAAGAGGGATTTAAAAACGCCAGGCTTCATTTCGAGGTCACTTCACCCAGGTTCATCAAATCCATTGCATCTATTCATTGAGTCACCTAATTATTATTGCCATTACAGAGGATTAGGACCTCAGCATTGCAAAGTCAAAAAATACCAATTCTTCCCGTCACCCAGAGTTGTTCCTTGTGGATTTTTCCACTGCTGACTCGCTCAGCCTTTGGTGATTGCTATTCTGCTCGAGCCTGAGAATGGTTTGTGAATTAGGAAAAGAGGGATTTATTTTTCCGCATCATACCAGCTGCTTGCCCTGCGAGGACGGGACGGGATCTCTCCTCCCCCAACGCTCGCCTCTCTCTCCCTTCCTTCTCTTGCTCTGCTACAGTCGGCACCTGTGGAGGGAGACGAGAACAAAACTCAATGTAACTGTCAGCTAAACCAGCCAGTTTATGCAGACTGTTTTATTCTTTTATTTAAGGGTTGGGCTTATTTTCTTCTTACACTCAAAGTTGGACTTTCTTGCGCAGACAAATGCAAATCACATGACAGCAGAGAAGGATATCCAGACATAGTAGTCATCAGGGGAGGACAGTAATAACCAACGAAGGCGTGTAGCTCTGTTGTCAGAAACTATGACAGGTTACGAAAGAGTGGCCCCCGCAAAAGACTATAAACACAAAGTTGCAAAGCCAGAAAAAACATCCCAAAACATTCCTGTGGCTTTGACTGACAAACCGGACGTGAACAGTGCCCCCCCCATGGGATGCTAGTGACCCTCCGCCCTCCTCGTACAGCAAACCTGGGTGAAGACCCTGTGCAAAGCAGCTCTCCTTCTCTCCTAGCTCTCTGCAAACTTTCCCCCAACTCATTCCTATCTAGGGTTGCAAAGGGGCGGAAAGTTTCCGGTAAATTTCCGGAAACTTTCCATGGGAAGTTTAGGTCGGGAATTTTGGGAATTTTGAAAAAAAATTAAATACGCAAATTAAACACTGAGCAATAAAAACATCATTAAAAACTCTATTTTAAAGATGTATGGAATGCAGCACACACTGCACGTTGAATTTCAACCCTTCACTGCGCATTCCTCCATCACATGCAATGTAACTATTTATATCTCTGGCATTATATTAGTGTTTTTTTACAAACTTTTTTCTCATCTTATTCTACAGAACAATGCCACGTGCACTCTCTCATGTGTGGAGACATTTCACCCCATCCAATGTAGAAGGAAAGGCTGTGTACATTTGCAAATACTGTGCAAAGACCTATGTTAAGAATGACACAACGATGCAGAAGCATATAGTCAAGTGCCCAAAGTTTCCTCAGGGCTCAAATCAGCCTATGACACAACAAAATGTTTATATTTATGTCTGTATATGACAAGGTAAATACAGTTAGTATAAATTACCCACAACATTTCCAGTTTATTCACGTTAATTCCCGTATATTCCCGTTAATTCCCATGGAAAGTTTCCAACTTTGAATATTCCCGGAATTTTGCAACTCATTCCTATCTCCAATTCAAGGTTCTCTAATCAATTCAAGGTCGGGAGCCTCCCTGTCATTTGATTGGGCAATGTTTTGTGTTTTCTTGCCTCCCAAATACATTGGTACATACATACACACATGTTGATACACACACCCTCCAGTTTGGTAAGAAAAGCCAAATCATCTGCACACATTATCTTGAAGAGACTTGAGGCTGGACTGATTTCCAGAGCCTTGTACCAGGATCAGCTGCGTGACCGTGTCTGCTGATTCTCACGCCTCGGCCGCGGACATTTTGTTGGAGGGTCTCTCGCCGCCTTGAAAAACACTGTAACCTTTGCATAACTTCATAACAAGACGTGCTGTTGTTCGGGCCATTGTTTCATATTGTTGTCATGCCGATACCAGAGAGAGTGGAGGGGCAGAGGGGGGGGGGGGGGGGGGGGGTTAGAAACAGACCTTTTGGACTGGAACGACAGCCAAATCACAAAGAGCCATTCATTCTGCCTCCAGTTCCACAGCTGGTTCTAATATAAAGCAAGGAGGGGCATCTTGGCGAGAAAGAGCGAGAGAGAGTGTGCGAGTGCGACAGAGAGAAACTGTGTGTGTTTGTGTGTGTGTGTGTGTGTGCTTGAGTGTGAGTGTGCGCCGAGGAAATTTGCCTCAAAACAAACAAACAGTTGATGAAGTGCCTCAAGGACCCACACACTGACAGGATCTGGAGATACAGGGAGCAGAACCTGATATCTGGATTCACCAGAGCCCCGAAGCTCCAGAAAGACTCAATATCCTTTCTTGCAATAATGTGAGATACTGAACAAAACACAATCCATACGTCCCGATTGTAACTGAGATAATCAACGCAAAAAATGACTCTCAAACGATGGGATTGCAGACAGTGAACGAAGGAGGGCGAAATACTTGTGTGAGACGAAAGCCAAACATTGCAGCAGACAACTTGAACTCCCGTCGACTCCCACACGGCGCAGATGAAAACACACAGATCCCCCAACGCGGCCCGAGGCCTGGACACTCCCACGGACCAACAAACATCGCTGCAGCCTTTAAGTTGATTTATGGAGGTGAGGGCACGGTTGATGGGAAAGCCAAGTGATTTAACCGTTTTTAAATTGTCTGTCTTTCGCGATGATATATTTGCCGGAGTGATGATAGACTTTTTTGATTTGGAAACATTTCAGCGAAATTTAGCTTTTCCTTTTTCCAGCTTTACAACTACAGGTTTCACGAATTGACACCGGCTTCAGCGGAACACTTCAAACCGAGCTAATTGATGTTACAAAACAGAGATGAAGAAAGGGTAACAGGAAAGGGAGCTCCATCTTTCTATTCCCCGAAGGATCCCCAAACAACCCAGTCACTTCCTCCCAGCCCAGGAGAGAGAGTAACAAGGAGAAGGAGAGAGCAAGAGGAGGGGTGGGGGGAAGGAGCAGGGGTAAGAGAGGGAGAAAGCAGCGGAGAGCAGTACAGTATTGGAGGGAGGGTGGGAGGAAAAAAGTGAGTGGGAATGTGAGGAAAGAAAGGCACAACTCCAAGCGGAGGGTGTGGGGGGGGGGGACAAGAAAAAAGAAATGCTGCTGAGAGTTTTAGATGGAAACTTCTGGAATGAGAAGACCATGACTGTTCTCTGATCTGAACTCCACCAGCGTGAATCACTGCAAATCCAGCTGCTGACATCAGGACAGAGTCACCCCCCCCCCCCTCCCTTACTGCAGCAGGATCATCAGACACACGGGGGGGGGGGGGGCTGCAGGAACCGCTCACAACGAGTAAATAAAGTTTCAAAGGACCTTTCCTCAAAAATCTGAAATGGCTCCGCCCAGAAGATTACCATCATTTGTGCATTCCACTCCCAAAAATAGGCCGACAATGGAGAATCCTTCTGAGAGGCTGCACTTTGTTTAAAAAAAAAAAAAAAAAGATTGTTGTTCAGAGGCCACAAAATCCTTAAAAATAGACACGCAAAAGAGTTTTAAATGTGACACTGAGATCCCAGCAGGAGACGCCATGTTGCTTCATGTACGAGGACTTCTCCGTCCTCCTCCTCACTCTGCAGGACAGATGGCTTCATTCAGCCAACTGGTCCTGAATGAATAATAAATCAGGAAAAATAAACGACATCTAATTTCTCTCCTGAAGAGCAGCAGAATGCTAAATGTAGAGGGGGGGGGGGACGTCACTGCCTGATAGACGGGGGTCTTGGTCATGTGTACGGAGGCCAGATGATCTCATATCAACACGGTGAACCCAGCCAGCTCTTGTGTGGCGGATGGGACGTGTGGTTTTCTTGGGGCTCGGAGCTCCGGACCCGATGGGACGCCTCCTCCAGGGTTTGCTGCACATTGAGGAAAAAGCTGTTTTTTACATTAAGGAGTGGTGGTGGAGTGGTGGTGGTGGAGTGGAGGAGCAGACGGCGCTGGGCTGCAGGAGTCTGCTGCTGGCTAGAGTCCGGCCAAAGGGAGGGGACGGCCAGCTCACATTACTGCTGGAACAGGAGCAGAGTAAACACCCGCTCAGGCTGCTATTGGTCATCGTGCTGACCTCCAACAGGAAACTGAGCAAGGGTGGGACCGAGCGGCAAGGAGCGGCACCGGAGAAAAGAGACACGCAAGAAAGAGAAAAAAAAAAAGAAAAGAGGCATTTGGGGGGGAAAATTCCTGTTCCAGTTGTGGAGGTGGGGATTAAGAGTGATGCCGAGCAGAGAGGCTGAACTCTGCAAGGCTTTGAGGAACCTCTGGGGGTCTGGAGGGGAGGGAGACAGAGTCCAGACAGCAGTCAGTCGGGTGGAGAGCTGGTCAGTGGAGAGCTGCGGAGGTCAGGGGGTCAGGCCGGGCGTGTGCTGTGGTACCGAGCGGACGCCAGCGCAGGCCAGAGGAAGTCATCTCACTGAGGCGGCGATCTGGTTAAGTGGTTCCCCTCTCTGGGATCTTATCAATGACTTCCTGACTCAAGGAGAGTCGTTGATGAGCACGTAAAGACAACACATCACCAACTGCTCCAACGTGTTTGTGTTCTTTACCGGGCAGAACAGTCCATCTCGTTTATCTGAGTGATTAGTTTTTTGTAAATGAGATAAAGTCCGATCATTCAAGCAGATAAAGAATTACTGTCTCTCTCTAGTATCTCTAGAGATTAGACCATATGTTCACTGAAACCACTTCTCTGGTTCCTCCAATCAATACAGTCAAAGGAGAAGTTAAGTATTAACCCCCTTCATTAATCCTCACTGTTCTGACCAAATTGGACTAATGTTATTACAATAACACTGAGCTGCAGGTTTATCCCTCTCCTATAAACTAATCCACCGCTTAAACAAATGTTTTGTTGCTTAATTATCTTCAATTTGCGTGAAGAAGGTGTTTCTATGGACTGATAAGGGAAGAAAACAACAGAATATTCGGGTTTTTGCTCCTTTCTGATTCAAAAGTGGTTCATAGGAGGAAACAAAACTTGACAGCATGTAAGTATCAATAACCTTCACCACCGCAGCCAGAGAGGTTATAGTGTCATCTGCTTCTGTTTGTTTGTGGGCAAGATAACGAAATAACTACTGGGTGGATTACCAGGAAACTTGGTGGAAGGATACGGTATGGATCAGGGAAGAAACTATTAGGGATGGGGGAAAAAAAATCGTTTTTTTTTTTTTTCTTTTAAAAACATATTTATTGGTTTATACCGGGGGGGATATATGGGGGGAGCAACATCACCCCAGAGCATGTTGACCAGCTCTTGTTTTTGCACAAGAATCTAAACATACCCAAACACTAGCTTTGCATCGCCTACATGCAAACAACAATAGCCTACTTTTTGTTTATTCCAAAGTTTATATTTTAAGTAAACTTTTATTCATTCTATTTAATTTACCTTTTATTTATTGTTTAAAAGTAGCCTAAGTGGCGTACATTTCTTAATCTGTCAGTTTGTGTGCAGTTGACAGGGGCTATACAATAATAGGGCACATTTTTATTTATTTTCTCTATTGGCTGCCCGGCAGTTATTAAGTTAATGTTAATATTTGAAATAAAACTGGTAAAGCTCTAAGTGAATTTGACTGTGTTGTATTTGAAGGTATGATTCAACATTTTTCCATGGTCCAGTATTTAAAAAAAAAAATAACCAAAAGAAATCCCAGGAAATCGTAATATCGAATCGCAATACTTACAGAAATCGCAATACATATCGTATCGCCGGCTAAGTATCGTGATAGTATCGTATCGGGAGGTCCCTGCCGATTCCCGTCCCTAGAAACTATTCAATTTTGGTGCGGATCCAGATCAACGGACAGATCTATGAAGTTGTTCTCACCTTCTTTAACATATTTGTTGATTTCTCAGAGAATAGTTTATGGATCTTGATGGAATACAATCAGGCATGTTTGGGGGACAGATATTTATGAATGTCCAATTTGTGTCCAATCTGGTTCAAATGAAAATCCAGATCAAGTGAATTCTAATGCTGTTTCGTGAGGAGACTGTTGGGCCTCGGCGGAGTTCTGCTCTCTACTGAGAGACATTCTGGTTATTTCAAGCGACGACCAGAATTAACAGAACAGATAATTCATCGTGCAGTAAAACTGTCCCAAATAGCGAATCCGTCGTTGCCCCGAGACAGCGACAGACAGGTTGAGGGTGTAATTTCATTAGCTTCACTAAAACCATTTAAATGCCCGGCGTGTGGCCCAGTGTGCAAATGGGGTTTATAACCCTGCATTCCATTGTGGCACCCCTGTGTCCAAATGCTGTGATGAGACAATCACATTCCAGCTCAGGAGAAGAAGAACAAAATATTGGAGGAAACTCCAGCTGCCGACGAACCTGATCAGAAATTCCAAAACTTGCAGCCCTGGGGGGGGGGAAACTCCCAGGGGTCTCCGGTGGGATTCCAGGGGTCCCACAGAGGAAGAGTCGGCTTTCACTGTTATTACACCGACACTGACTGGATCTCCGAACACTGAGGAGTTATACACTTGCCAGTTTATTCGCTCCACCCAGCTAAAGCTTTTACAATTCATCCTGCCTCCATGATTGGTATAATGTTCAGTTTTTGTTTTTTAACCATATAGTCCAGGCAAAGTAGCCCATTTTGGAGCCAAAAATAGAAGTAATTGTAAAAGAATTTTTTTCAGCATAGATAATTTCTATGAGGTGTCCAGAACAACTTACTAAAAGTCCTAAGAAATCCTAGTTGAGGAAATATGTTTAATTCTCATCAATGTGCCAATAAGGCAACAATACACCCCAAAAAGACTATTTTTTTCCTTTACTCCAATCAAAATAAAACTTTACACAATGAAAGTACCCATGAAACGTAACATTTTTTGTATTACAAGTTTCTTTGAAAATGAATTTATGTACGTATTTGTAATACATATGAATGGTGTTTGCCTATGCAAATTAGGACATATTCAATAAGTGTGGAGCTCATGTGCTTGTCAAATTCATTTCAAAAGAAACTTGTAATACAAAAATTGTTACGTTTCATGGTTACTTTCATTGTGAAAAAAAGAGTCTTTTTGGGGTGTATTGTTGCCTTATTGGAACACATTGATGAGAATTAAACATATTTCCTCAACTAGGATTTCTTAGGACTTTTAGTATGTTGTTCTGGACACCTCATAGAAATGATCTATGCTGAAAAAAATTATTTTACAATTAGTCGGTCGTAAAACACTACTTTGCCTGGACTAATACGGTTGTCTAGTTGTTGTGGTGCTGCTGGACTACATTGCAACAAGAGGAAAACCCCAGGAGACAAATGAGTGGAGTCCACAGACTACAGCCTGTAACGGACCCAACGACAGGACAGAGCCCATTCTAAACGCCACGCAGCTGCCACAATCGCTGGCTGTACTCGCTGGAAGGTGATTTAACACAAGCAGTTACACAACAGCAGGACAGGGGTGTATTGTGTGATGCAGTGCAACGGGCCGATGACTACACCCCCACATCCTGCCAAGTTCTGCACAATTCATCAAAACAACATCTGATGAGCGGACTGATGATTCCGGGACAATGTGCCACACATGTTCTACGTCAGGTCACGTCGTTAAACACACAACACTTGTGTTATTCTGGGAGGAAAACGTGGATTTGTGACTTTTCAAACTCTGAATTACTTCATTAAGAGGGAATCAGAGAAGGACGACCTCTAAGAAGCAGCAAGTATGGTCTGTGAGAGTGTGATTCATTAGAGGCTTGGTCTTGTTTACCTTCCTCCTGCCCTCCTGATACACAACTCCAACCGGACCTCATCCGTCTTGTGAGGACACAAACTCCCCTGAGCCACCGCTGACCAGCTTCGGGCGGAGGGGGGGGGGCAAGGAGGAGCAGCATGGAGGAGCTGATGAACATCTGGAACTAATGAAGAACTTGCAGAATGCACAGACAGACCCACCCTCTCCCACGAGTCCTCCTGCAGGCTCCAAGTGAGCTTTTCACTTTGGCTTTTTTTCCACTTTCTGTCATTAAATTAAGAAACGGTCGGGTTGCAGAAACAAAATCGAGCCTGAGGAATTATGGAAAAGTTTCATAATGAAAGACACAAACACCCAAATGTGTTTTGCTTGGTTTTGGAATGACTTGTGGGATGAGATTTGGCAAATGCAACAATATACAGTACAGGATTCTCTGCTGCAACTGCAAGAGAGTTGAATCAAGTCAAAGTTTATATCACATGGAGGAAAAAAGCAAAATAAATAATGTTAATAACAGTGTGCTATGAATTTAACAGGGACACTGTGCAGCTTGTCTGCAGAGAATTCCTCTATGAATAATATATATCATAATAAACTCCCACTGCAGAAGCGTTAGAATTTGTGTTCATATCATGATTGTTGTGATAATAGAGATTTCCCCGTTGACGACGCTTCTCTGAGCCTGAAGCCTGAAGCCTCCAGTGATGCTCCGGACAAAAAGACCCGAGACTCCGCGGATTTATTCCTCCGAACGGGAAGAAAAACGAGGGAGAGAATAAAGAAAACTAGCGAATGCGGATCAGTGATGCGAGTGCGAGGAGAAAGAGCCGGTTTGTGCGGATAAAGGTTCCGTTAGTCCGGGCAGGGAGGACCGGAGGACTGGGAGGACTGGGAGGACCATGGGCAGGACCGCTTCACAAAAGAAGTCCCAGTCCACACGGATCCTCGTCTGCATTGAACCGCACTCTGACACAGAGACTCACAGGCAGCGTTCGGTTCTAACAGGAGCCGGAAGTTCCCTCCTTTAAATAATGAAAATGTGTTTCCATATTCTCACCTGAAGCTGCTGGTTCCGCTCCTCGGCCCCGGAGCAGCGCTCACTGACGGACAGGAGACAAGACCAGGACCAGGCGCTGCGAGGAGCCACGCCCCGCTCAGAGCCACGCCCCGCCCCGGCTCTTAAAGGGCCAGCACCGACCTGTCTCACACACACACACACACATATTACACAGACAAACTACACGCACACTACACAGACACAGACACAGACACAGACACAGACAGACACAGACACACACACACACACACACACACACACACACACAAAACACAAAAAACGACACACACACACATATTACACAGACAAACTACACTCACACTACACAGACACACACACAAACACACACATATTACACAGACAAACTACACTCACATTACACAAACACACACACAGACACACAAACACACACACAAACTACACACAGCACAAAAAACGACACACACACACACACACTACACAGACAAACTACACACACACACACACGACACAAAAAACGACACACACTACACAGCAGAGGTGGGACCAAGTCATTTTTTTGCAAGTCCCAAGTAAGTCTCAAGTCTTTGCCCTCAAGTCCCAAGTCAAGACTGACAAGTCTCAAGTCCAAGTCCTGCAGTTTGAGTTTCGAGTCCTTTCGAGTCCTTTTGATCACAGAGTAATAATATATTTACACAGATCATTTATGCTTTTAAAATCTGTACTTACTTATTAAAACAAGTGCAATTGAAATTGCAGAAAAAAATTGTGCTGACATTGCACTTCCTTATTGCACTATTAACCAGTCATTTTTAACATTTAACTCATTTTTTGCAAGAATATTCTATGCAGAATGAACACATTTGAAAAAACAAGTGCAACTGTAATTATTTGTACAAAAGTGCTGACATTGTATTTTGCATTTTAACTAGTTGCCGTCACGACAGCTCATTCTGTCAAGAAACTGAAATTATATGCTTGTCACAAACTAAAAACGGCCACACTCCACACGCACACACGCACAGATTACACAGACCAACTACACACACAGTCACACACACACAAACTACACAAACAAACTTCACAGACACACTACACAGACACAAACTACAAACACCCACACTACACATGCACACACACACAATACAAACAAACAGACACATACACTAATTGGCACAATACATTCCCTAGCCCCTAACCTTTACCTTAACCACCCAAACGTAATGCCCTTAAACTTAAACTTAATGCCCTTACCCAAATACAAATAAAGTTATTATTACCCTAACCTAAACCTAACCCTGAAACCAAGTCTTAACCCTCAAACACCCACACTACACATGCACACACACAATACAAACAAACACACACATACACTAATTGGCACAATACATTCCCTAGCCCCTTACCTTTACCTTAACCATCCAAACGTAATGCCCTTACCCAAATACAAATAAAGTTATTATTACCCCTAAACCAAGTCTTAACCCTCAAACAGCACATTGAAAAAGTAAGGACCGGCCAAAATGACCTCTCTATCCAAAAATGTCCTCACTCTGCAGGGTCTTTACTTAAAATGGCCCTGACAAAAGAATAAGTACAGGAACACAAACACACACAGTCCCCCCCCCCCTCTGTCAAATACAGGCTCTGAGGGCAAAGGTCACTAAAGTTCAACCCCACACGGAGCCATGCTGCGATCCGCCTCCACAGGAAGCAAACGCTTGATTCCTCTCCTCGCTCGCACAGATTAGAAGTGTGTACCGGAGGTGAAGGTGAAGGCTCGCCTCTGTTACACTGTGTGTGTGTGTGTGTGTGTGTGTGTGCGTGTGTTTGTGGGACCTGCCTCTGTGTGTGTTGACCACCCTTATAGTACATAAATATGTTATAGCAGACTTATAACGCTAATTAATATGATTGTCTTAATCATTATAATTAACTCATACAAAAGGTCTAATCGTTTTAAATGATCAAATGTATATATATGTATTTTTCCAGCCATAGATGTTCTTCAGCGGGTGAATATCACATTAATTAACAATATTCAGCTATTTTCATTTTCCAACCCACAAATTTGCTTGCTAACTGACGGGTTTACCATATTTTTCCGTGGAGCATGTCCGCTTGTTCCTGGCACATGGAACACGCCCACAGTTGCATTCATACTTAAAAGGGGAGGGTCCATGTCAGTCTAGTGTTCCAGACGTGAAGCTGGAGCATTAGACTAATGTCACTGTTGCCAGTTTTGGAACTTATAATTGGGATGATCCTGGATTGCGGCCCTATCAAACAGTCTAAAAAGCTATTTTTATAATCCCAAGGCCCTAAATGCAGCTGCTGATTTGACTTATTGAACTGTCTCTGTCTGGGGGATAAAGTTTCACAGCTTACCAATGACCTCCAAGGTTTTCCATGCATGTGGTAATACCTCAGTGAAACATCATGCACAAACATGCCTCCCAAAGAGTAGGACATCAAGGAAAACTGCCAGAAACTAAAGGCACTTTTTAGGAGCACTTCCAAATAGGGTTGCAAAATTCCGGGAATATTCAAAGTTGGAGATTTTCCATGGGAATTAACGGGAATTAACGGGAATATACGGGAATTAATGGGAAATGTTGTGGGTAATTTATACTAACTGTATTTACTTTGTCATATACAGACATTAATATAAAGATTTTGTTTTTTGTCATAGGCTGATTTGAGCCCTGAGGAAACTTTGGGCACTTGACTATATGCTTCTGCATCGTTGTGTCATTCTTAACATAGGTCTTTGCACAGTATTTGCAAATGTACACAGCCTTTCCTTCTACATTGGATGGGGTGAAATGTCTCCACACATGAGAGAGTGCACGTGGCATTGTTCTGTAGAATAAGATGAGAAAAAAGTTTGTAAAAAAACACTAATGCAATGCCAGAGATATAAAGAGTTAGCCAAACAATTGGAATCGTCTGTAAAAATATTTTACAATTGATGGATAAATGAATGGAAATAGGCTAGATGAACAGATGAACAATCCTCAATCAGCATGCTAATATATTTTCCCAGTAATATCATGGAAACTTACCTGACTAGTCCTTCACTCTACAGCAGGCCTCAATAGCCCTGCTGTAGAGTGAAGGATGCTGGGAGTTATCTGTGCATGTGATGGAAGAATGCACAGTGGAGGGTTGAAACTCAACGTTCCATACATCTTTAAAATAGAGTTTTAAATGATGTTTTTATTGCTCAGCGTTTAATTTGCGTATTTTTGTTTTTTTTCAAAATTCCCAAAATTCCCGAGCTTAACTTTCCGCCCCTTTGCAACCCTACTTCCAAATCAGGATTCTTCCAAATACCAAGGAGGAACTCAGATGTCATGTACCGACCTCCAAAACCCTTCAAGAGCTTTCAAGGGCGAAAAAGACATCAGGAAAGAGAGAAAGAGCAGAAAAAACTTCCATATTGTCACCAGTTCTGTGACCGTTGAGTTTGTAGTTCTGGACAGAAAGTGTACGGAGGGATGTTTTTAACTGAAAAAGTTTCCAGCTCTGATTGGCTGAGCCTCTTCCAAGTGGTTGTGAAAAACCTGATCGTAAACCCAAAGTGCTTCGTTCTGGTGAATTACATAAACATTGCAGGCTCTTAATGTGGATCATCCCACCGCCACAGGAAATTGGTTTGCTGATGGTATAGAGCCGGGAGGACATCTGGATCGAATATAGATCTGTTAGAGCAGGTCTGTGAAAATGAAGGGGATTCAGTGGAGAGTTGTTGTTTTTTTTAAGTTGCATTCTGTCACATTTACTGAAGGCGACGGTGAGTTCACTGAACTCAGTGAACTCAGTGTCACCTCCTCTATCTAACAGTTCAACTGAAGTCATCACAAAGCAGGTGTTCTCTATTAAAGGCAGGAATAAAACGTGTACTGGAAAATCTAAATATTTACAAAACTAGGAACACATGTACATTATACATTTATATATATATATATGCATGTTTGTGTATATATATTCATAAATGAACTCTTTCATCTTAAAATAAGACAATAAGTATAGATAGATAGATAGATTACTTTATTCATCCCCGAAGGGAAATTAAGTCGTCATAGCAGCCGGTATATTTGAATACAATAAAATACAATACAATAGAATAAAAAATAAAAAATATTGAGGTAGAAAGAATAAAAAACAGAAACACAAGATAAATAGGTAGATAAGGTGCAGTGGCAAGATGATGGTAATAGTACTGATGATATGATGGTAATGTTATTGTTAGACAGTATATAAAAATAGTACAGTATATATAGTATATAATATAACATAATATATATTTATTATATGATAGTAATTATACCAATATAATAGCAGTGTATAGTAATAATGGCAGCAACAGTATATATAATAATAATAGTAATATAATAATAATAATAATAATAATTATAACATGTACACATGTATAAAAATGTGTATATAGACTTATATATACAAAGAATATACAGAGAGTATGATATAATGTATGATATATAGTAGAGGTATAAATATAAGTATTTGACTATACAATAGATAATATAATATACTATGAGTGTAAGAATATGTAGACAGTGTGCAAAAGACAATATTATTGTATAAAATGATATATAATATCAATATGGTTTATATTAACACATATCACATCTGATGTGAAGTAAGTGTATATGGAGCGGAGTGTTGTACTGGGTCCACAGTGCAAGGATATGAACTAACCAGTAACATAAAGTTAACATCATATAAATTAAATAAAAAGTAGGCAGTGATCAACATGTTTTCATCTTTGTTTGTGAAGGTTACACAAAAACAAGCGGGCATATTTCCACGAAACTTGGTGGAAGGATGAGGTGTGAATCTGGGAAGAAGCCATTACATTTTGGTGTGATCCTTTGATCGAGGATGTTTTTCCTCTTTCTTTAACAATGCCAGATATAAGGTGTTTGTATCTTGATGTGAGAAAAAAAAAGATCAGGCTTAGGGAACCAATATTTTTGAGTATGTGAAATTTTAGCAGATCGAAAATAGGACAGTAGAAATCAAAGATCAAATGAATCCCTTAAGAGATAAAAACTTACCAGTTTAAAATCCCACCTGAGGAGCACAGACCGGAGCCATAATGGGACTAGTTTTAAAAAGAAAACAAAAGCTGACCCGAGGTATAGGAAGAGAATTTTAATAGAATGCAGTAAAAAAAGACAGTGTAAAATAAATACAAAAATGTTCATCTAATTGGTTAAAAAAACAATTTCCAGCCTCATAAAAATGACAAAAGCACAGATATTTTAGTCGTTACAGTGTTAATGTGCGGCAGCTTGTAGTACTACAATAGTGCAATATAATAGATACAGTAGTTGGAAACGGCTACAATGAATATAAATCTTCCCCAGAGAGGGAGTGCTTTCAGACAGAAATTCAAACACAGTCTCTTGACTACAGACGGAAAAATAAGCAGAAATCAGAAAACAGAGCCCGACCAATTTAATGATAAAACTCAGCTGAGCCTTTCAAAGACATATCGGTATTTGCGTTTATGTTTGCCGATATGAAAACTCTTATATCACAGAATAAACAATGCAGAAGAGATGTGTACTTATGACTAAAATAATGTTTATTTTCTTTATTAAAGTCCTATATATTTTGTTGTAATTGCATTTTCGTTTTATCTATAGTTACTTATAATAAATTTATGGTTATAATATCAAGCCTTGATTACATTTCTTTGCCATAAGCGTCTTAAGAGTCATTGGCCTTCTTTACATTAACCAATATATCTGTATTAAACATTTTTTCACAACAAATATCGTTATCTGCAACGCCCCCCCCAAAAGTCCAGATGGGTCGGGCTCTGTACAGAAGTGTGACAGTGAGGAGAGGACCTGGCTGAGGGCGGGGCTTCTGTGATAAACATCTGATGTGACGACAGTGCATTACAAGAAAACTTCACAGTTTAACTTAAAAACACATTTAAAACATCGCGCAGCTCTTTTCCCCCTAAACACTAATGCATTCCTCTTTAACTGCTGCTATATCATGTCCCCCTGGACTCAGGGAAACCGAGACCTGAGCCTGGACATAATGATCCCACCTCCTCTCTATAATGAATTCTTATTACGAGAGATGGGAAGATAAATGTGACAACTTGAGGAAGAAGGAATGTCAGTTATTTGGTCTTTTGATAACATTAGAAAACTCCCTGCGTCTATTTAATAAGTCTGGCAGTGAGGACTACCAGACATAGTTTAGTAGAAGAAGAAAAAAAATCTCTTACAAATTGCAATAAGGCCACGACATAAAACCCATCAACGCAAAAGGAAGAGACGAAAAGAAATAAGACACAGCTATAAACAAACCTGGAAAAGATTTGGTTGCAGAATGTGTTTGGCAGCTCTAGTTCTGTAAAAGCTCAATTTAAAACGAGAGATGACTTTGGAAACTTGGTTTGAGAAGCCGACGTTTCAGCGCCTTGCTCCAAACGACCATGTTTACAGTGTAGATAAACAGCTGGGGTCTCCCCCTACAGAGGTGTGAGAGTGGTGGTAATGGGGGAGATGGGAAAGAGGTGAGAACTGTGTGTGTGTGTGTGTGCCCTTGAAGAGGAAGAAGATGGCGACCATGACAGTTGGTGTGCAGTGCAGTGGGGGGAGGGGGAAACAGACGGGAAGATGCACTAATTTGTAAAGCTTGTGATTCTGAGAGTTCCTGAGCCTCCACAGCCGACTCACCGGAGACTGGACCTGCAGTAGGAGTTCCTGAAGGAGACAGAAGCAAGACCGAAGATGAACCTTCAGTGTTTTGATGTATTTTCCCCCGAAACGTCCATCTAAAAAATCGTCGACGTCTACTAGCAGTTTTTTGATGAATAATTTTACTTTTAAATGTTCTTCTGACCCAGGGAGTGAAGGAGTTACAGTGAATCATGTCCAACACTATGAGCCAACAGGAGTATCTTCTTTGAAAGAGTGATGTCAAACACCTTCATCATCTTTTTAAGACGGTGTTGAATTTCAGCAGCTCAAAAAGCAACTGAACTTTTCCCAAAATCATATTTTTGATTCCGTAAGAAGATCAAACCACTTGTTTTTCTTGGTATTAACTCGTGGCTGCGGCAGGTGCTGTTGGCTGAAGCTGGTTTTGATTACGAACCAGTCCAGAGACAAGCAGACGCAAACTGAGCTGATGCCAAAGGCAGATGAAAACAAAAACAGATGATGAAAGTTTCCATCGTCAAAGAGGATGAAATACTCGAATACGTGTACCAACTTTCTTTCAAAAATGTATGTAAAAAAAGAGAGTAACGCGATAGTTTTAAACGATACGTCAGTGTCGTGCAAATCTATTCACCGGTGACAAACACAGATTGTATGAATCTATGACCTGGAGTGAAATAAACTTTGGTTTTATGTTTCTTTTGTGTAAGTTTGATGGTCTTTGAGAAGCGGCATGAGCTCATTTTGTGTGTCTCTGTGCGTAGGCGTGCGTGTGTGTGTGTGTCTGCTGTCTCAAGTTACCGTTGTGTTTGCGTAGACTGAGCAGGCAGGGTTCTATACAGCTGGGGGATCTTGCGGTTGATGAGAGGACCCAGAGCTTCTTTCAGCTTGTTGTAGTTCCTCTCCAGCTCTCTGTGGTACTCCTTCTGATCTGGACCAATCAGAGTCTTGTTCCTCCTCAGGGCATCCTCACACCTGCAGGATAAAGAGCCAAGAAGTCACCGCAAGTGGGGATTTGTTTTTTATTAGTAACGATGCGGTCGCGTCTGGGCCGCGGAGTGTGTCATCACCTCTTAGTGAAGTCTTTAAAGCAGAGGCGCAGTTTGTTGTGATGTCGAAACAGCTTCGGGTCATTGGGAATGTCAGAGAGAAAGACCTGCGCCACCTCCAGGGGGCCCTGTGAAGGAGAGAGACGGTTACACGTCGGCTCAGGAATGTCAGTCACGACTCAAAACACCGAGCCTGAGTTTAACCCCGTTCCAATGGGATTAATACACCAGGAGGAGGACGTGAGGGAAGGCAGCATGGGCGTGCTCCCTGTGTTTATGTGTTTCAGTGTATGAGCAGACACCTGGTTGACAGTGGTGCCCACGCTGCCCTGCAGGACCATCTGCAGCATCTTGGAGTCCGCGGGGTCTTGCGTCGTGGCGAAGGCGAGCTCCTGAGTCTTTTTCTGCATGTCCTCGATGGCCACCTCCATGGGGACGAGGATGATCTGGAGAAGAAAACGCACGACAGAATGAGAGAAAGCCGCACACCAAGACCAAGAATCCCTGGGGAACAGACACCCACCTCCTCCTTGTGGATGACGTTGATGCGGGTCTTGATGTAAGGGAAGGCGTGAGACGTGGTCAGGATGGTTTTGCGTTTGTACTGCTCGTGCAGGTCGCCGTGGGCCCGGCCGTCCAGGGTGAAGGGCGTACAGTACATGAAGGTACGCAGGTTGTAGTTCTTGTCAAAGTAGGTGATTCTTTCCTTCAGCTCGTATGTGTCGAAGAACGGCTCGACGTAGGTGATCTGGAGGTAGGCCTTCGACAAATATAAACACGTCAGCACAGTTAGACCCTTTGCAAAACCTGTGCCGTTGTATTAGGAGTGAAAGGTACATGTGAAAAGTCACCTTGTTGGGATCCAGTTTGGTTTTGTCCACTGGGCTGGAGTCCTTGATGATTTCAACCAGCTCGACCCCATACCTCTCTGCATAGAACTCCTGAGCACCAAAAACATTCATCTTTTAGACATTTTGTTTTTCAGTTCTCACGAATCAAACCTTCATTTTATTCGTTTGCATCATGATGAGTTAACGTGCCTCAAGTCTGTGGGAGATCTCGGCTAATTTGGTGATCGATGGTTCCTTGTAAACAAACTCTTGCTCGTCCAGGTCTCCAAAACGACAGCCGTAGAAACCAACCCGGAAGTAGGTGCCAAACATTCTCTGAACACTGAAGGAGGGATGAAAGGACGAGATAATGAAAGAGTGCAGATGCTGAGTGAAGCAAAATCACAAAGCTATAGATACACAACGTAAGTGTTGACTGGAGAACAGGAGAAAGAAAATAGAAAACCTTAAATGTATTTGAGCTGAAAATCTTTTCATGTATTCTTCCTGTTGAGGTTGTGGACTCAAGTCTTTTTGAACATATTTTAAACCTCATTGCATGGTTTTCACAGATGGAAATGTTAAAATTACTGGTTTAGTAACAGAAGAACTTTTGTAGAAAAACGGGAAAATATAAATTCAAGCTGGCTGTGGCAAAAGGGAATGGAAAACGTTTTGTTAGAGTGGTTCAACCCAACTATATCAAAGAAAGTTGAAAGAAAATTGTGTGTCACTCACCAGTAACATTTGATTCACAAGAACAAGCAGTGGGGGAAGAAAGGAAAAAAACATTGTTAATGCAAAGTATGATTATTTTTACAGTCAATATACTCAGTGTGGCCGATGAGCTTGTTACCTCCCATCCTGAGCTCTGGAAAAGTTGAGAAAAAAGAGGCATAAAAGAAAGAAATTAGGAAAAAGTTATGTTTGACAGCCCAGTTAATTGCAGCGGATTGTAAGACCGTGCTTTCAACTCACTTGGTTGTAGACTTTGTTGAAGGCGTCCTGCAGTTTCCCGTGGACGGTTGCCAGCTTTTTGAATTCCCTGTTGGCTTCATGGATGGGCAGCAGGATCTTGTACACTTCGTTTATGGCCTCGTACATGGCTGCCTGGGGGTGACAGCACAATGGAAGGCCAGTTCTACACATACCACTGGATCACATAACACTCCCTCACCCATGCTTGCTCTGTGTAACCCTGTGCTGTGTGAACATGCAGCCTGTCACCATGCGGTTGGAGAATATGAGTCGTACCATGTTAAAAGAGGCAGACGCTTGCTCCAGGAGGCCCACCAGGCCGGACTCGCTGAAGTACTTCCCAGCACAGATCCCCTCCTCCTCCGGAGACAGGACATCATCCGACACTGCCGACTCCTCCAGGACGTTGGACGAAATGTTCTGAGAGGGAAACAGAGAAATCATAATAAACATAATAATCCTTAAGTTTCACTCTTTCAACAATCAGTCTTGATTCAATCTTGGAACACCCATGTTGTCCTGCCAGCACAGAGCCCGACCAATTTATTGATAAAACTCAGCTGAGCCTTTCAAAGACATATCGGTATTTGCGTTTATGTTTGTCGAAATGAAAACTCTTATATCACAGAATAAACAATGCAGAAGAGATGTGTACTTATGTTTATATTATGACTAAAATAATGTTTATTTTCTTTATTAAAGTCCTATATATTTGGTTGTAATTGCATTTTCGTTTTATTTATAGTTACTTATAATAGATTTATGGTTATAATATCAAGCCTTGATTACATTTCTTTGCCATAAGCGCCTTAAGAGTCATTGGCCTTCTTTACATTAACCAATATATCTGTATTAAAATTTTTTCACGACCCATATCGCTATCTGCAACGCCCCCCCAAAAGTCCAGATGGGTCGGGCTCTGTACAGAAGTGTGACAGTGAGGAGAGGACCTGGCTGAGGGCGGGGCTTCCTGCAGAATGCTGCCCAGAAGTGTTGTTTATGGTCAAATGAGTCACCGAATTACACAGCATGCACCGACCTGAAATGTGACACAACCAATTGGCAGGTATCGGCAATCCTCCAGCATGTTGAGGTACTCTGCCACCAGAGCGGCGCTGTGGACGAGACAGTGGGCGGCCTCGGCGTGGTTCCCTCTCTCAGAGTGTTTTCCTGCCATGTTCTGGAGCCACGTGAGACGCAGGTCAGGAGAGTTCTGGTAGCCCTTAGCAATCCTGAGGTTAAATACAAGAGAAGAACTTAGGTCTGAGTCATGTGACTTTATTCTTTATATGCCTGTTTCACTGATGGGCGTGTCTGTACCTGTACATTAAGTCAATGAGCATCTCTGGATCCTGTTGATGCTCTTTCATCTTCACAGTGTCGGTAAGAATCATGTGCAGGTTGAACACCAGATCCTGGACCTGCAGTTTCAAAAGGGCAACACGGGACTTGAGCGACCAGCACCACATCTGGATCAGAAACAGACAGTGTGGTGGCTGCTGCGTACCTGCTCTGGGAAGGGCGTGTCCCGGAGCTCCAGGTCCTCTTCAGCGTACGTGAGGATCGTCTTGAGGGACCGACGCAGATGCTCCTCATTGAAGTTCTGGGACGTTCCCACCAGTGACGACAGAGACATGGTGACCTGCATCTTTACTCGTGCAAAGTTCTGGAGCAGAGGACAGAAATAGGAGAGTTTTTTTCTCACAACATCATGGAGATCCATCCTGTGAACCTCCCGTGTGTTCTGTAGATTCCTTGTTGGTGTAAGAACGTCAAAATTTCGAAGCAATGTGTAAACTCACGTTTCCAATCTCAAAGTTCTGCCTCATGAGCAGGTACAGCGAGGCGGAGGCGTGACTTCTGACGGAACCCACACTACTGCTGCAGTGACGGAGGAGACGCAGGCACAGGTCTGCACAAAGCTCAGTGTCCTCGTCAAACAGCATCTCTGGGAACTACACACAAACAAACACACTGTCACTTGTTTATTACTCACCACAACAATATATTAGGAATCATTTCTTTTTTGTTTTCTTTGCAAAATGAGCAAATTCGATTTGTGTCCAGTTGAAATAATATAAGATTAAAATGGATTGTAAAAATGAATGGCAACACTTGGCACACTAATAGAAACTGTACTTGCCTTGAAAACCAGAGCTCTCTGTGTCGTGAAGCAGTGCTGCAGGAAGAGGGCGCTCTGGTTACCTGCCATGCTGTGAAGAAGCACCCGGAGCACGCCGCCTAAAACACTTTCCTTCAGCTCTGACGCCACCACAGTCTGAACAGAGGACAGAGTGAAAGGTCATAATACAGCAAGGGGAATTTCACACAAAAGGTGAGTGGAAGGATCTCGTACTGTTTACCTTCACTATAATCTCCAGTGTGTCCAATACGATCAGAGAAGCCTCCGTAGCCAAGTTTCCATCCACCACAGACTCCTGCTCCATCTCAGATTTAGTCCTGTAATAGATCATTGTATTACAATCATCACTCCTAAGGAACACTCAAATTAAGTCATAGTGTTATATATATATAAAAATGTATCCAAATATTTTAAACTAATGTTTATCAGTTTATGAAATGCTTTCATAAATCTGTACAGCAACAAAATATCCAATTAATCTTATTATATACATTTGTTTTTTTTAAACAACCTGTGAAAGTCAGAAAAATAAAAATAGAGAATAAAACCTTTTTTAATAAAGAATAACATAACACATGTGTGTATATGTACACTGAGTATGTGCTTGTTTGTTTACCTAAGAACCCCTCTGTCCCTTTGTTGATTCTTTTGTTGATGTAAGTTCATTTAATTACCACCTTTTATCATCTGTCCTTCCTGTAAAGTTGCCTTCCAATTTTTCAACTGATAGACTTGACGATTTTTAACGAGTTACTTTTAATTTGCTTTAGGACGGAGATTCTGATTATCCTTAATAACTAATAACTAATGTTAATTGCATACTTATCAACTCGGTCTGTATTTTGTCTCCAGTGAGTGACATTCTTCCTCCACCGTACGTTTTCTTGGCTGCCGTAGGGACTTCTTTCTGGAATAGTAAACAGATGACAATTTCCATGAACACAGACAAGTCAACACCACAAACACTTCAGCTACTGACACAGTCACACACACACACATTCATCACTGGGCTCCAAGGCGGCATACCTCTGCAGCGGCGGACCATCTCCTGACGAGCTCCGATGGTGCCCAGTATGGCCTCCTCCAGTCGGGCTTTCATGTCCTGAGACTTCTTAAACGTGAGACTGTTGATCCTCTCCAGAGTCTTCTTCCCCTGCAGAGATCAACGGTTTGGGAAAATTAAATCAATTGTCAGAACAACAAAAATCTTCAGTAAACGGTAAAAGAGGGTGAGTAGTGATTCATACCGCGGCTCCTCGGCCCCTCCCTGTGCAGTGTTCATATGTTGAACGGGAACGTCACGTTCATTTGTCAAATCAGCATCGTATCAGACCAGCATGAAAAAACCAGGAGTGTGTGTGTGTGTGTGTGCGTTTGTGTGCGCACACACACACAGGCCCCGGGGCCCCGCCCCCACTCACTCGCTCAGGTGGCATGTTTTTAATTTTTTTTCACCTCAAACACACATCTGTAAAATTATGTAACTCTTGTGGAAATAACTATGTAGTCATATAGTCAGATACGGACAATAGGCCTGCATCGCCGTGTATAATCAATGCTATGATGTCACCATGTAGTTTTCATTTATATCTTGCTGTAGGCTAATACTAATATGAATACCACTTGTTAAGTGTTCAAAAAGCTGGGCAGGAACAAGCTGGTAAAAAAGGGAACCTTACAGATGTTTTATTTATTACTATGATAAATAAATATACCAGTATCGTATCGTATTTGTGGTATCGTACCGTATTGGTGGTATCGTATCGAAAGTATCGAGTATCGTGATATTTTGGCAGGTATAGTATCGAAGTCATAATTTTGGTATCGTGACAACACTAATCCAAACACTGTCTTTTGACACCTACTGTGTTTCTGTGATAGATACATGGTGGGGGCCGTGCCCGGTTGTGGTACCTTGTATTCAAAGCAGGAGATACAGAGATGCAGCAGATCCAGCAGGCGGTTGATTTGTAGCACAGACAGATCAGACACCCAGCGCTCCAGGAGAGCTGCATCTGCATTCTTCAGCACCCACAGGAAACACACCAGCAGAGTCCGGCTGCACTCGGCCGACAGAGAGCTCGGCTGACGCCCAGCCTGATGAAGACACACATACAAACTCAGTGCCAGTCTTTAAAATCTGATTAATGACTGTTACAAAGACAATGGACAGGGGGCCACCTACAGGCCGAGAGGAGCAGTTGTATTTCAGAAAAGAAACATGATAAGAATGCAAACACTCTTTAAAAGGGCTTTGGTGTGGAGTTGCAGAAATGAACGAGAGATCGTCTGTCAAGCTGAAGCAGCAGCCTCCCACATAGAGGCCGATCTGCAACCTGTCGGTGTGTAGGGCCCGGGGGGGATACAGCCTGACCTCCGCTATCACTCACCACTGTGGGCATTGCAAAAGCGTTGGCTTTGGCATGCGGCAAAGGGGAGCCGGCAATCGCCATGGCAACAGACTGACTGATAGTGCTGCTACTGTCTGGGTCAGCATCGTCGGCGTGGGCCGGGGCATGGCGGACCCGAGCAGGCGAGGAGTCTGCAAGGAAATAATGAAAAGCCCTCTCAGGTGCAATAATACTGGAAATAAAACACACAGATCTTGAGGAGGTGGATGATAACAAGACCAGTAGACTGCACATTTTTTCTGCTGACCTGAGAAGTCGTGGAGATGATGCAACGTCTCCATGACGATGGGGATGAGGGGCAGGTAGAGCTGAGCTACGTGGGCTCTGACCTGAGGGTCACTGTGGCGAGGGTCTGCATCGTGGCTGCAGAGCAGGGAGTGAACGGCACTAATGGCCTTTTTATGAAGGAAGAAAACCCTGTGGGCACAAACAGAGGGTGGATCAGTGTGTTTCAGACTGTGTGCACTTGTACTTTATGCTGTAATGTATTAAAGGTTTAATGTCAGAGTATCCCTGAGGGGAAATGAAATGAAAGTTTTTATATACAGCTAATAAACAACCTACCCTTCTCCGTCAGGATCAAGCATGAGGGAGAGCTCAGTTAGCAGCAAACCAGACAGGAAGTGCTGCTGGCGAAAAGGGCCGGAGAGCTCAAACATGGTGGCCGCACCTTGGTCCTGCACCACGCTGGAAAATGCTGAACTCTGCAGACAGGGAACAGAGCAATGCAAGAATAAGAGGGCAGTGACAGCAAACTGAATTCAAATCAGTTAAATTATATTTATGTGCTTTACCTGACGATCTTTTCCAAAATAACTAGGGCTGGGCAAGTTAACTCGTTTCAATCGAGTTAACTCAAGTGATGAGTTAACTCGATTAATTATTTTATCTCGCATTAACTCAGGTTTGATTATTTATTGTTTTATAATGAAAGTCAGGCTTTTATTTTGTGAAAGTCTGTTGCTGACTGCTGCAGAACAGGAAAAAAGAAAATAATTGGCGGATAAACAATCGAGTTAACTCATCACTTGAGTTAACTCGATTAAAACGAGTTAACTTGCCCAGCCCTAAAAATAACCAAAAGAAACAGCAGAAAAATAAGCAAAAGAGTTGCAGAAGATAAAGAGATATTATTTTGCTTAACAGTCTACAGAGGAGGCGTAATGAATCTGAGTTTTTCCGTTACCTGTGATGTGGTGGAGGAGGTTGAGGGGGAGGGGGAGGCTGGGGGGCTGAGGGTGGCGCACGGCAGGTTGAGGATCACGTAGTGTTCGTGGCTGCAGATGATGCGAGTGAAGTCCATCCTCAGTGCATTCAGAGAGCTCGGGTTCTGGGACGTGTGGAGCTTGTTGGCAATCTGCAAGGAAACAGGTTTGTTTGAGACTGTAAAAAAATCTGTTTTAAAAACACATGAGGCAGCACTGGGATTTAGTTCAAAGTGTTTGATATTGGAGGAAACACAGAGAGAGCAGCATCAGGCACCTGTTTGTAGTAGGACCGGATGAGGTTGAACACAAAGCCCCGGTCCATGAGAGACAGCAGGTCATTCAGGAAGAAGGCCAGACTGCTGTTTAACCTCTCCACAAGCTCCACATCCTGAGAGAAGGGAGGAGGTATTCATGTGAGAGGAACGATGACATTGTACATTCATTTACTTAAAACACTGATTCTAACTCAGATCGAGGCAAGTTTCTATTAAACAGAAACTCTGACATATTTTATTGTCCAATACTACGGCTGGGCAAGTTAACTCGTTTTAATCGAGTTAACTCATCACTTATTTAACTCAGACAATTATTTTATCTCGCATTAACTCAGGTTTGATTATTTAATGTTTTATTGTGAAAGTCAGGCTTTTATTTTGTGAAAGTCTGTTGCTGACTGCTGCGGAACCGGAAAAAAGAAAATAATTGGCGGATAAACAACCATGGATAAGGGTACGGAGCTTTTACATGGCCATTTTCATTTTAAAGTTAGACGCAGGGAGGAGTATACATGTTTCATAACGAAGAGGATAACATTAAAGCCCTGGCAGTGGCATTGAGCTTTAACTTTGTATTTGCTTTGATAACATTGTTAAGTTGAGATTTACACTGAATATTTTATCTAACTGCTACTGTATTAAATGCTGATGTTAAAAGTGATTGCACAACAAATGTTATGGCACTTTCGTTCATATGGCAGAACATTGAAAATAAAATTGCGTAATACACTACTTTTTAATTCATTATTGGATTTTGCGTATACAAATGCGATTAATCGTGATTAATCAGGGAAATCATGCGATGAATCGCGATTAAAACTTTGAATCGTTGCCCAGCCCTATCCAATACAAAACAAATGGACTGCCAGCTTTATGGGCTCAGCACCTTGTGGTATCGGTTGCCGATGTCTGCGCTGATGGCACACACGAGTGCAGCGATGTCGTCCACAAAGCGGTCTGGGAAACGCTGGCGCCTGGGAACGTCCAGTTTGGAGGTCAGGAATAAGTGGTGGGCCATGCTCTTTGTCTGCAGGCGGGGACAAATGAGAACATTTAGCTTTAACTGCTTTTAGAATGGTACAAGTATTGTGATTTTCAGTATTCTACTCAAAACTCTTTAGATGTAGACCGTCTTAGACATAGACATATATAAGGCTAGATGCCTCGGCCAACAGAGTCGAACGTCACCACATGGCGGCCATCTTGCTGAGGGCGGCTCGCTCACCCATAACACTGTGTTGTAGTGGTGCGTACTTTTTAAATAACCATAACTTGCTCAATTTTCAACCGATTTTTAAACTGTTTGGTTTGTTATAAACGTCAGAGATGTAGTTATGACACTGCATAAATTAATAAATTGTTTAGAAAAATGACATAATTATTCATAAGTATGCAGTGTCATAAATACATCTCTGACGTTTATAACAAACCAATTAGTTTGAAAATCGGTTGAAAATTGAGCAAGTTATGGTTATTTACCAACACAATGTTATGGGTGAGTGAGCCGCCTGCAGCAAGATGGCCGCCATGTGTTGACGTTCGACTCTGTTGGCCGGCAATGCGGCCGACACAACTAGTGTTTATATATGATATCTATGGTCTTAGAGTGTTTTTTAACATACTGACCATGAGCTGAAAGAAAAACCAGGCCTGCTGCAGCGCTGCTTCCCTCACTGCGCTGGCGCTGACCACCCACTGTAACGACAGCTCCTCGTGGAGAAGCTACACAGGAACCAACAACAACCACATTTGAGCTTGTATGGGAAAACAATTTTAGTATCTACATGAGCTATTGATATTAAAATATTTTTTTTGTTGTCACAGGGAGAAAGCTGAGAACTGTAACTAAGGTTTGTAAGTTAATTGTAAAGTTCTATGATAGTTTTTTCAGGCCGATGATACAAACAGAATAAAAGTAATATAAACATTGATAGTAAAATACTAAACTTAACACATTATCCAGACAACAAATATTCAATGTCAGAGTCTCAAGCAATTGTTTAACTACTCACACAGAGACACAGTTGTGAATGTTGATTTGTTTTAATGATGTTGAAAATGGATGAATGTTAGGACATCAAAACGTGTTCGTTCATAATGGTGACTGCCGGTTTTACCTTCTTGGTAATCTGCCTTGTGGGAACTGAAAACAAGGCCACGCTGTCCAGAAAGGCAGACATGCGATTGCAGGTGCGGTCGTTTGCCTGACATGAAGTGATGGTGATGGTGAGGTGAACACACAGAGATGAGGACAAAGTGACGTGAAAATGGATGAATGGAAAATGGACGGGTGGACAGAAAAACTCTCTACGAACTCTGATGAGCACAAGGCTGGAAGGAAATCTACCGAGCCCGAGGCAGAGATGGTCTGTTCAGCAGCGATGAGAAGATGCATTGCAAAGGACAGACCATGTGTCATAGTGGATGAAGAGTTAGGGACAGGCAGAAGGAAACACAAACATAGATTGAGGTGCGAGTGGATGAGAGATGGTTCAGGATAGAGGTGAAGGGGGAGGCGATGAAGATGAGGAGGAGGAGAAGGAAGAGGAGAAGGGATTTGGCACCTGCTTGAGCTCACAGCTGGAGTTGGGGTTCCGACGTAGCACAGATCTGGAGCCCCCAGGGGCATAAGAAGAGTTTACCCAGGAGTGGGAGCGGTCAATGCCCTGCCATAAGCCAACGGAGACACACACAAAACACACACCCCACACACACAAGCACACATAGAGCGGCAAGAGGCGAGGGGCACAGTGAGAAAAGGGAAGACAATTACCACAGAGAAGATTATGTGAGGGAGGAATTTTGAAGGAAACAAAATCAAGGAATGTGAAAAGAGAAGCTTCAACAGGAGAGGAGAGAACAAAGGAAGGGCTGGGAGCACTGCGTGAATCACAAGGGACAGTGGCATACAGCATCAGTGCATCTTTGACCTAAGCAACATCATTAACTGTTGGCACAATTCTTAGTCAACCTCACAATATCAAATCTGCTGAGGAGGACAGCAGGTTCGTTACAACAAAACGATAGACTGATATTGGAACAGAGGCCAAAAAAATTCATTCAAATTCCCATTCCCGGCACAAACAATATTTGTATTCTTAACTTTTAAACCCAGCATCTCTATGTGCAAAATTCAACGACTAAACACTGTTAATTAACACAATTAATTGATGCAGATGGTAAAAAAAAACATTTTAAACTTTAGAATATTGCTGTATTTAACCTTAAAGGGACTCTTACCTTTGTTGCATTTGAGAATTACAGCACATTCAAATCATCCCGCCTTCCTCCAATGCCCCACCCCCTCGTTCCCATCCGCGGTGTTTTTTTGAAGAAACTTTATTTACAAGCAGACTTACAATCTACTGCCTCCGCGCACGCACGTGAGTTTTTGTTTACCAAAGCAATGGATTCGGTAAGTTATATACATTTACATTCACATGCCTTGATGACGGGCCCGAATGCGCCACAAGAAGCAGACGGAAAACCTGCATGTCCATGCAGCAAACAGACAGGTCTGTCGGCCAATAAGGTCCTTCGGTCCGAAGAATTTTATTGGTTGAAGTTTTCACTAAATATTATGAGAGTGAAATAATTGTTTGTTTTTACTCCTGGTGGGTCTGTCTTGCATTTTAGAGTGTCATTACCTTATTAATACCAATTTAACCTTATCCAAAAAAAGTGTAAAAATGCAACAAAGGTAAGAGTCCCTTTAAACAGCTCTAAAATTATTGTTCATATCTTGTAAACACACTAACTCATCCATAAATTCCGAAAGACAACTCACTTTGCTGCCGATGATCCTCTGCACCTCTTCGTCGGGGGAAGCTGGGGTGGTGGCCAGGTCCGGGTTGGAGTTGCTGATACTTTTGGAACGCGACAAATGCAAACTGCTCGGACGAGCCGTTGCTCTCGATAAGGTGGCATACTGCATGGGCATCTCATACGACTGGGGGCCTGCAACTCATGGAGATGTCAAGAAGAAATGTTAGTAAATCTAAAAGAGCGGACCAATGATTACTACTCTTTCTGTTTTCTTTAATACATGCAGTTTAATCTGGTAACTGACCCGTTGGGGGCAGTGTAGGCTCAGCAGAGGGCAGGCGAAAGCAGTAGTGGATGTAGGACGCCAGCAGGTTGTTGCGGCCGTGCTGATCCTGGGTCACCTCCAGGTTCTTGTGCATCTGGTTGACCAACAGCGCCATCGCTTCGAAAGCAGCACGGCCCAGGTTCACTGGAGATTCAACATGACAGCAGCATGAGGCGGAAAATAAAACAACAATTATCAGATCATTCAATCCAATGACCACGATTAGATTTCAACCTTGTGACAAATTCTGCTTCAAATTCCCAGAAGCAGAAATTATGTAAATATGTTCTCTTTCAGAACAGACTTACCGATTTGGCCTGCGATGACGGGGGGGTAGACGATGAGCTGAATGAGCTTGTTGAGCAGCTGATGCAAAAACCTGACACAGGTGTCCAGCAGAGCCCCCTTGAGTGCAGCCATACAGGCCTTCAGCTCGCCCTCCATGTTGGCCTCGGTTATGATGACGTCCTTCAGGCGGAAGGGGAAGGAGTACTCCTCCAGGACATACACCAGAGTGAAGAACTTGTCCAGGTGGGGATCCTACAGGCACAACCAGAATGAACACTGAATTTCAAATCAGGCAACACTGTTTTTTAAACTCTTGAAGACTTGGCATAAAGGATGTAACGTCTCTATGATTTTCTGAATATGCTGTGAGAAGAAATTACATCCAGGCACTGCTCAGAGTAAATGTAAACCTAAAGTGAAAAAAAAAAAGGTTGGATACATATAGTCTATAAATAAAGTAAAAACAGACATATTTTTGTAATTCTGAGTCAGTATCTCTAATGTCTTTAATATGATTAACAGTTTTCTATCCACAGAAAGAGTTAACATTATGACAACAATAAATTCTGCTGTTTATTATTATAATTTTCAGACCTCTCCCAGTAACACTAACCACATTTTTAATGGTGCTAAAAATACAAATGTGTTTACCTGAGTGTGAACCGAGGAAGCCGCTGTCACCTCGACGTTGAACACTGCTTTGTGATTATCAACCCACTTCATGCCCGGGAGCTGAACCTGCCATGGAGTGACATCCAATTCATTTAACATCAGTCACAGTCACATCAGGAGGAGAAGATGACAGCAGGCAAACAGATATTCTCAGTGTCAGACACTCACGTCGGGGGTGAGCACAGAGTAGCTGGGTGGAGGCTTCTCCACCGACACAGGCAGACTGAAGGAGCCTGTGCGCAGTCGGCCATGTTGCATCAGAGGGATCCACTGCGGGGCAGAGAGAGACACGCACACTCTTACCGATGGCAACACAACAGAGAGAGCGTTCAAACGAGTGAGTGGGTGGGTGGGTGGATGTGTGATGTGTGGGCCGGCTGTAGGAGCGCGCTCACAGTGTAGCCCACGGGCGTCTCCAGAGGAGTGTTCTGTTTGGGCTGGCAGCTGATGTGGTAGAAGGTGAACAGTAGATGATCGTTGTCTGTCAGATTGGCGGGAATCTTCATCTTCATCTCCTCGTAGAACTCAGGGGACCTTCGGGGCAAAGAGTTAAACGCAGCGTTAACAAGAGAGAAGGAAAGGAGAGAAAGTTGGAAGAACCAGCAGGGGGTCTAACAGGTGACTGAGTGGTTACTTGTTGTGGTAGATGATGGGCGTGTACGCCTCTTTCAGGAACTCGGCACAGCTCGATTTTCCAAAGATGACCTGGTCAAAATGACATAAGTATAAACATGGTGGCACCAGGTAAAACAGAAGGGACTCTTCTGACATGAGCACATTACTGCGGTCGGGTCAATCATTTAAGGAATGTCACCGTCAATATGGTTTCATACAGGTATAACACAGTCTGCATTAGGGTTGCAAAGGGGCGGAAAGTGTCCGGTAAATTTCCGGGAAACTTTCCGGAAACTTTCCATGGGAAGTTAAGCTCGGGAATTTGGGGAATTTAAAAAATAAAAAAAAACTACGCAAATTAAACGCTGAGCAATAAAAACATCATTCAAAACTCTATTTTAAAGATGTATGGAACGTTGAGTTTCAACCCTCCACTGTGCATTCTTCCATCACATGCACAGATAACTCCCAGCATCCTTCACTCTACAGCAGGGCTACTGAGGCCTGCTGTAGAGTGCAGGACTAGTCAGGTAAGTTTCCATGATATTACTGTGGAAAATATGTTAGCATGCTGATTGAGGATTGTTCATCTGTTCATCTAGACTATTTCCATTCATTCATTTCCTATTCCATTCACAGACGATTCCAATTGTTTGGCTAACTATTTATATCTCTGGCGTTGCATTAGTGTTTTTTTACAAACTTTTTTCTCATCTTATTCTAC
Organism: Limanda limanda; assembly: GCF_963576545.1. Taxonomy (NCBI): domain Eukaryota; kingdom Metazoa; phylum Chordata; class Actinopteri; order Pleuronectiformes; family Pleuronectidae; genus Limanda; species Limanda limanda. The sequence goes on from NC_083652.1 coordinate 22,470,985, forward strand.
AGAACAATGCCACGTGCACTCTCTCATGTGTGGAGACATTTCACCCCATCCAATGTAGAAGGAAAGGCTGTGTACATTAGCAAATACTGTGCAAAGACCTATGTTAAGAATGACACAACGATGCAGAAGCATATAGTCAAGTGTCCAAAGTTTCCTCAGGGCTCAAATCAGCCTATGACACAACAAAATGTTTATATTTATGTCTGTATATGACAAGGTAAATACAGTTAGTATAAATTACCCACAACATTATCAGTTTATTCCCGTTAATTCCTGTTAATTCCCGTATATTCCCGTTAATTCCAATGGAAAGTTTCCAACTTTGAATATTCCCAGAATTTTGCAACCCTAGTCTGCATCAACAATTACTGATTTAATAAAAAAAAAAAAATCAGAGTATCGCAGAAGATTCACTTTATTTCACCAAATGTAACGAGACTTTTCTTGCTAACTCTGTTGCTGGTATAATATGCTGCATCGGAGAAGTTCACTCATCATATTGTATTTCACTGCCTCAAGCGGTTCTTTGTGACTGGAAATTCTCTTTCTGGAGAACATTGAAGTTTTGTCACATGGATTATCATAGACTGTGACTCACCGGTAAAGCTTGGCTGGGGTCTTCTCCTGCCATGAACTGTACCTTCACAGCGATGTTTCTCACCGAGCCCTGGCGGCTGCTGAAGTTCAGAGTTTGTGGGTAAACGTAGAGCAGATTCCTGAAAAGGCAAAATTATGCAAGACACAGGTTAAGGTCTCAGTCACAGACCTTTCAGTGCCGTGCTCCCGTCATTCATTTAGAAACAGCTTCATGTCAGTAGCTTCCTTTGCTACTCTTTGTTTTTACCATGATGCCTCTAATGCAATAAATGAAATGAAAAAATAATTATGGGGACAGAGTTGAATTGAACTGAAAAGTCCTGAGTGAACTGAAGGAACAATGTTCAATGGTTAAGGTTTCCAGCTTTTGTTTCAGCATGAACTGCTGTTTCACACCCTATTCTGCATCAATTGATCCTTTATATCTACAATAATGCTATACTGCTTTTATACAATTTATAATTTGGAAAAAAAAATGTATTGATTTTATGTTGCACATGAGAACCTCGTGGCCCAGTTCTGAATTTTGTAGATAAGTCACTTATACTCCTGTCCAAGTCAAACAGAGGAGGTCATTTTTGGTCATATTTTGAAATAGCTGATTTTACCCATTTGTCAAGAGGCTGTGAACACATGTATTTCAAATAACATTAACAGCACATATTGCAGAACGGCTCATTAAGAAACATGTATTCTCTGTATCAAAGTCAGGAATGTGCAATCCATTGTTATGTGCATCACTAGTGTGTGTAACCCAAATGACTAAATGGTGACTCAGGGGTTAAACTTGAAGGCAAGGTCACTGAGACTAAGGCCACAGGCGAGACCTGCTATTGAACCACAGCTGAGCTAATGTTTCACCATGGTGTTGCATGTACACATCCAATATAAGGCAGTGACCAGCAAACAAATTCATCATCCAGAGGCTCCTCTGATGATGATAAGCTCTGCACAGCTGTGACTGACAAATTCGTATTTTACAGCTTTCCTGCATCGTTTTTTGTGAGATTTTAAATCGTAATTCCTTCGGCTGAATTGTCGCAAATACCTGAGTGAAACAGTTCACAAGACTTCAGTCAGTTTGTAAACTACAAGAATGATCAAGCTGATCTGGGCTCTGTGCTTGCTTTGCGTGGCTGGGGGTTTGAGAGAAGCCCATGCAGGTCCACTCCCGAAGACCAGCAAGGTGGAAGACAAGGCTGCACCGCAGGAGGAAGTCAACGTGCTGATGTTTGGTGTCATACAGCTCAGCGAATCCCTCAATTATGTTTATGAAACAACTGCTGCAAAGATCGGGAAGATCAGCAAGGCGCTAACCAGCCACGAGAGGACTCTGCAAATGCTGGGGAAGCAGACTGAGCAGGCGGCCGAGGCGGAGAAGGAGATGAAAGACGTGATACAGTTGCTACAGGTAAAAAAAAAAAAATACACAGAAATATGTAAACAACTCTGTTCCTGTGTGCTGTTACTATCAGAGAGATAACGAGAGAGTTCCAGTCACAGTGCAGATCAAAAGTCGCAACATGCAGAAGTAGAGGGACAGAGAGGCAGAATATCTAGTATCTAACCTCCCTGTCCGATTAAATCACTGTGTTTATCTGCGTCTACAGCTGAACAGATTTGACATAAAGAACTTCTTCTGGGACAACAATGCCTTTAACATGTCTACACAAACCTCTGAGTAACAATTATGTGCTTAGACCCAGCACTCTTCTTTTGTAAGACCTATGTGCATCACCTGGTTCTTTGATTTATTCTTCTGATGTATATGGATAAATATCACTCTTTTATCTGAGATAAGAGAGTGCAAGTGTCATTAGAAAGCTGCATGTTCCACTGTGGGGCGGGCAGCTGCCCTGGAATCATTGGTGGGGGAAGAGGATAATCTGGGCAGATGCTCTTTTCCTATTCACAATGATAGGAAGAGCCGACATCGAAGGATCAAAAAGCGACGTCGCTATGAACGCTCTGGAACTCACTCCCACCTGACATCCGAAACATTGACTCCTTCCCTCAGTTCAAATCCTCTCTCAAAACCCACCTTTTCAGGATTGCATTCTCACTGTAGTTGCCATGCTGTTTTTACTTGCACTTTTAATTTTAATTGTTTGTTATTTGTTTGCTCCTGTTTTAAATTGTAAAGCGTCCTTGAGTGACATGAAAGGCGCTGTGAAATAAAATGTATTATTATTATTATTATTATTTTGACAGGCCCAGATGGCCAAGCAACAAGATCAGACCGTGATGACTAAAGACTGGCTGGCCAGCATGGAGCAGCAAGAGGTGGAGCTCAAGACAAAAGTGAGGAGGTTGGAGATGTATCTCAACAACTTCGCACCCACCAGCATCAAAGAGCTGCAGGTAACAGAAATCTGAACTTCAAGGTCTGTCCCTGTGGCTGTCAAACCAGGCCACCAACACTGGTTACTGCAAAGGCACTACAGAACTTTACATATCTGGAAGCCAGATTTATTGGCATTTACTAAATAGGTTTCTTTATTTTCTTCCTGTCTTTTAGGAGAAAGCAGAGGAGCAGTCCTACGTCTTGAAATGTTTACAGGATTTGACCCAGTTCCACAAAGAGAATATTGAGACCCAGATCGAGCAGCTCTCTAAACTGCAGAGGATGGTGAGGCGCTTGTTCAAAAACGTCTGATGTTTGAGACTTTTTAATTTTAATTTAATCCATAATTTTATCCTCCTCCTTCCAGAGTGAAGCGATGACATAGTTTCAAGATTCACCACCGAGGTCTTCCTCCTCTAAGCAGCTCTGAATGAGACGAGTCCACATAGATCTCAACTGTGGAACATCACTGCACTCCATCCCCAACCTGCTATGTAAACTACAGATCTAATGTATGACCAGGAAATATTTAAACGTTTTGATTATATTGTACAGCTGTCCTCTATTCTCCCCTGGCACTTATAACTACTGCAGTCTATTACAGCAGTCCTGTAGTAAAATCTACCTTCATAACAGTAAATATAACGAGATAGCAGTCAGTTTATGTTGACATTATAACAAGGTGTTGATTCATCTTCTTCTAGTTATGTTTCAAGCTGCAGTTTGTGTTTAAATGTTTTAGTAAAAACATCTTAACATTATTGAAGGTAGAATTTACTGCAGGCCTGCTCATTAGTTTTAGTTTCATGTTCGTCAGCTAAGAATATTTCTTATGTAATATTTTTGTGTCTTTTGTTTATCTTAACCTTGATGCATTTGATCCATTTCTTTAATGAAAATGCCATTCAAATGAAGTTGTTAAATTATGAGATAATTTATTCCGAACAGTATTGTGGTCCATTTTTGTAAAACTCAAAAATAAAAGCTTGTTTTAGCATTTTTAGATTTTATACATTTTAAGAAACAATGAAATAAATAAAAGTTCAGTTTCAAGTTAGAATTCAGAGCCTGCTCCCTTCTTTCCATGGAGCTACTGTGAAAAACAAACACAGTGAGGCATGCACGCCGTGACGGGGTCAATGCATGTTTGTTCTATAGGTCAACTTGCAGTGTCAGTGTCAGTGTGTGTGTGTGTGTGTGTGTGTGTGTGCCTCTGATAGGAGAGCGCTCACCTGTAGGTGGTGTGTGGAGTGTAGACATAGCGAGCAGGGAACTCTTGCACCTCTTTGGTTGGCCGTACACGCAGGTCAGGGTAAGGTTTGACATGAAGCAACTCTGGTGACAGGCAGTAATGAGGGAGGTCCGGAGCTGGAGAGATGTCGATCTTCAGCTGGGCTGAGGGACCAAATCAGTCATGAGCACATCACAAGAAACCACCATATATTTAAAAAACGTCCACGAACGTTTGTGCAGAAATTACTCTCATTTTTTAGAGACACAGTTGAGTCATGCTTACCTGTGACGGGTCTCAGTCTCCGCAGAACAGAGGACGGTCTGCGCATATCTGCCAGGAACTTGTACAGGTCCTCATCACTTAGTCGGTCTCCTTCCTTCATGCACACAAGTAGAAGAGCAGCGGTTTTAGTTGGATAATAAAAATATCATTAGAAAATAGTTATAACCGCTGTCTCTAATAAATACGCAATATAATGACAGACAGTAAGTCAACTTCTTTTTGGGGAAACTGATCATGATCTTCATGTGTGATCTTCTCACACTTATCAACTGAAACACTTTATATTTTAAATTGCCAGAAACTCTTTATTTGACTACACTTTACAAGGTATACAGCTTCCTTACCATGTTCTATTCATTATGATTTATATGAGCCTTGTTTAAAGAAATACATACTCAATTTATATATTTTTCAATGAATATGAGGCAGTTGTCTCAAAGGGTTAATTGACCATAAAGCATTTCAACTACTGAGGTAGCCATCTACATGTAATTACAGTTACAAAACTCAAGACTCAGCTCTTTGTCAATTATTTGGTACCAGTTGGTTCCTTGCCTTTTGCCTTTAAAGCTTCAAAAGCAGACTGTTGAATAAACTAGATAGAAAGATGATTGATGGATGGATGGGCATATACTTTATCGATCCCGAGGGAAATTAAGGGGGGAAAAGATACATGCCCCATGTGAGGTAGTCAGAGCCTGACCTGTTTGAAGAAGTTGGTGACAGTAAGCGTAGCTGGTCGGAAAGTGGCAAAGTTACACACGTCTTCCGCAATGCTCATCCGCTCAAACCCCTTCTTCTTTCTCTCATTCCATGTTCCATGACTTTTCCGCTCTGATAGGAGGACACATCAAATAATATTATAGAGGCATGTGAATGAATAGTAATTATAAAAAAAAACGATTTTTAATGCAGAAAAAAGATTCTTGGGGTAGTTTAGACACAGAAAAGTTACATTAATAATCAAACAAATTCAAACTATTTTTCAAAAGAACGAAGTCTGTCATCTCAGCTGCAAACGGACCAACAACCTGCCCACCGACCGTGTGTGTGGGCTATCGTGTGTATGTGCGTGTGTGGGACTGCGTGTGTAGGTGAGCAGTACCAGAGTCAGAGTCTGGGTCGGACCGATCCAGACCCCCGACACTGCTGACGATGTTCAGAAGGTGAATGGCTGTCCAGGCGAAAGGCATGCGAAAGTGACCCAGACGACTGCAGGACTGCTCTGCCTGCAGACGCAGCTTATCCAGCTTCTCCTTGTGCTGAAGTGGGACAAGAGTCAACAAGATATGATGAAAAACTAAATAAACAACACATTCAGATTAGGGTTTAAATATCTGCAATAGCCAAAAAAAAAAGAGGGGCAAAAAGGGGACTGTAAATATTGCACGATACCAGACTGTATTGAGAAATGCTTGTGACTAGACAGTGAAAAGGTCCCACGTGCACACTGTTTCTGACCATTGCATCAGTTTTATCAACATTTTGGCACCGTTACCTTGAGGGAATCAGACTCTTTCATGACCATGTAGGGTTCACAGCATTCTCCGATGTCTCCTTGTTGAAGGACTTTCTCCAGCTGGAATACAGTACATGCAAGTGATTGAAGTGTATTCTATTAATCGCCAGTAGCATATTGAATGATGAATAAAAGGGAGAGTAAATGTCTGCATAGCCAATGTTGTCAAAATTATTTGTGCAACACACGGGTTTCTCAGTACCTTGATGACCAGGAAGATGTCAGCAGAAGGATATGTGATGGAGAAGATGGCAGAACGGGCCAGCGTGGATATGGCCATGTGAGGTGTGTGGGGTTTGAGCATCCCTTTCATCTGATCCGAGTTCAGGTCGAAGTAGAAATTCTCAGAGATCTGTCGGAGGGAAGATTGAGATAAGCGGGAAGCAACGGAGGGAGGGGACGGAAAGATGATAATGGAAATGCACGTTAAGGGATTATAATTCAGTTATGACTCAGTGGTCTAAACCGCAAGACCACTTAGACCTTTTTCAGAAGATGGAAATTCAATTAGCCAAGCATGAGCTCAGCATTGCATAAGTGGTTTTACAGGGTGAAAGCTTTTGGAAGAATTATCAGTGTACCAAATAAAATTAAAAAAAAATCAGATTCCTTGTTATTAAAGATACCTTTTTCTTTTCCTTGACATCATAGAGGGCAAGTGTTCCGAATATTGGCTCGATTTCTATTTCAAACCTGAGGAAAATGCAGTGGTTGTCAAATAAATAAATAATTGATGAAACTTCTAATAATGAACCAGACCATGAAGAAATATGGTAAATGTCAGTTATAATCCAAATGTTACTCACTTCAGGGAGAGACACTTGACCATGATCCTCTGGCCACAATGTTCCTTGGGCACTTCAGGCACAGAGCATCTCTCGACTGCTTCATCCTGAGACACACACACACACACAACAAAGCCATGTACAACACGCACACACAAAATCACACACACACACACACACACGGATAACATTTACACAGATGTCATGGCAACGTGGCAGCAGAGAAAGCAGCGTTGTGTAAAAAGCTATAAAGAAGGATGGAGTGAACAGAGGAGGGAAAAAAGCAAACAGTTCTCAAGTGAGGCTGCGTTTCCACACATTAAGAACATTCACTACATGGGAAACTCAAAGATGTCACTGATGTAGAGGAAGCAAACAGACACTGACCCTTTTCTTTTTTTTTTAAATGCCTCCTTGCCTTTAATGGAAAAAGCTTAAAGGGATTGTTCACCCAAAAACTAAAAATCACTCAATCTACTCACCACTATGCCGATGGAGGAGTGTTTGAGTCGACTTTTGGAGTTTCAGAAGCATTGCAGCTCAATCAAATACAATTGAAGTAAATGAGACGTGGTCTCTTCAGCGAGAATTCGTAACAGCGGACATGTAGGCTTAAAACATGGTTTTGAATTTTAATCTTGGGGCTTACAGACACTTGGATGAGTGGCATTTAAAAAATATATATTTTTGCGTTTGAAGAAGCAGTCACCATTTACTTCAATTGGATTGGATTTGGCTGCATCGCCGTTTACCACTGAAACTCAACAAACTGTGTAACTTAATTTAAACTAATTATTTAGGAAAATGAAGAGTGCTAATATTATCACTGGTCTATTACTTAAATAGAGTCTGTTTCGCAACAGAGCACAATAGGTATGTGTGACTACTAGGGTTGCAAAGGGGCGGAAAGTTCCCGGTAAATTTCCGGACACTTTCCGGAAACTGTCAATGGAAAGTTTAGCTCGGGAATTTTGAAAAAAAATAAACTCAAATTCAAATTAAAACATCATTCAAAACACTATTTTAAAGATGTATGGAATGCAGCACACGCTGCACGTTGAGTTTCAACCCTCCACTGTGCATTCTTCCATCACATGCACAGATAACTCCCAGCATGCTTCACTCTACAGCAGGGCTACTGAGGCCTGCTTTAGTGTGCAGGACTAGTCAGGTAAGTTTCCATGATATTACTGGGAAAATATATTATCATGCTGATTGAGGATTGTTCATCTGTTCATCTAGACTATTTCCATTCATTTATCCATCAATTGTAAAATATTTTTACACACTATTCCAATTGTGGAAACTATTTATATCTCTGGCATTGCATTAGTGTTTTTTTACAAACTTTGTTCTCATCTTATTCTACAGAACAATGCCACGTGCACTCTCTCATGTGTGGAGACATTTCACCTCATCCAATGTAGAAGGAAAGGCTGTGTACATTTGCAAATACTGTGCAAAGACCTATGTTAAGAATGACACAACGATGCAGAAGCATATAGTCAAGTGCCCAAAGTTTCCTCAGGGCTCAAATCAGCCTATGACAAAACAAAATGTTTATATTTATGTCTGTATATGACAAGGTAAATACAGTTAGTATAAATTACCAACAACATTTCCAGTTTATTCCCGTTAATTCCTGTTAATTCCCATGGAAAGTTTCCAACTTTGAATATTCTCGGAATAATGCAACCCTAGTTACTACGAACCTCATCGGGGGGAGGGTAGAGGCCCAGCAGGTCACTGTGGCGCCCCTGCAGGCGGGCCTCGGTGTTGCGGTGGTCCATGTCCTCCGCGGCTGTACGTTCCAGCACAGACGGCAGGAGAGCGTCTGGGGACGAGTTCTTCAGGTCAAAGATGCTGGAGGCCCAGCTGCCCCGGGGGGTTTCATCAAGGCTCACTGACCGCCGCTTTGCGTCATCCTGAAACACACGAGTGGGAGACAGTCGGGTGAGATCATTATTTTTTTTTTCCCTCTCCACACGGAGATGGGTTTGAAATATGAGGAGAATAATACATTACAGATCCCCATTACCTTATTACCATAACAAATTTAATATGATTCATATGGAGAATGTGTAATGGATAATGGACAAGGTAGATCCATTAATCCATTACCTATTCTCCATATGACCAACTCGCTGTGCAGAATGTACTAGATAAGTCACAATGCCTCTCCCATCATGATGAGACCTGCTTCATGGGTCGGCTGATGTGTCCATCTCTCTTTCCATATATTAAATAATGGGAGTTTCAAAGACGTGAACTACCTTTAAGCTTTTACTCCTGGAAACACTGTATATAAAGTGTTTAGAGAAACTTAAAATGACTGAACGGGTATAACAGGTTCTTGAAACACCACAGTGAGATACCTGGTCGTCCTGGCGCTCGGTGGAGGCAGCATCGTCCAGCTCGAAGGTCTGTTTGACCAGCCCGCGCTGCCTCTCCCTCTGCCGCTCGGAGCTATGAGGAGTGTACGTGGTGCTGTAGCGCTGATACCTACGAGAGAAAAGTTAAAGAATTGTCCCGGCAATAATGTGACTGTCAATCACGTGAGGAACGAGCGAGGGGAAAAAGTGGTGCATGTTATTAAATAAAAGATTAAAGAAACTGGGTTAATTCAGCTGACACCGCTTACTTTCTTTGAATGACGAGCCAGTCATCTGTGTAGACTGCCAAGGCATCTCTCACTCTGGGATCCAGGGAGCTACACAGAAAAACACATGAATTATTGAGCCAAACAAGCTTTTAATATTTATGTTCATTCAGTGTCACAGAAAGGGAGGCTTTGTTCCTATCTGTAGAGATGTTTGTCCTCCATTACACTACTATTAATCCTCCTGTGTGTATGTGTGGTAGTATAAAGAGCACAGAGGAATGTGTGTGTGTTACAGTCTGAGGCTTGTGTTGGCCATCAGCAGCTGGACTCACTCCTCCTCCTCGGGCAGTGCGGGCTCGAGTGTAGTGCAGTCTTTGTCCAGCTGGAGGAGCTCCAAGTCATCCTGTGGGAACTCCATTAGCTGTCTGAGGGGGCCGGGCTCCACCCCGGGAGCATGGCTGCTCACATACTCCTCAAAGTCCACAGGCTCAGCCACCTCTGTCAGGGGCAACTGGCAACCAACACACAAATATTATGGACCAAAAACTATGACACAGCCATTATGACAGATCAGCAGGACAGGAGATAGCGCGTCATGAGGATAGACCGATGTGTGATTTAAAACAAAAAATGTTTTAATCAGAGAACAATAAGGTTTTCATGCATACACAATATTAATCTTTTTATTTTGCATCCTTGTGAAGATGGACATGCAGCTCAGTACATCTTTGTGCGTGTTTATATTTTTAATTATTGGCATTTCTCACTAAACTCAAGGTGTCAGAAAATCTTTCATTCTCTACGTCTAAAACTACAAGTTCCCCAGATACAAAAGTGAAAAAATAATGTTGCATTTGAACGGTGTTTGAAGGGGTTTCAGTTCTGCAAACTTTGTTATAGCTAAACCAGAATCAGCCACAGCCACAACTGTGTGAGTGCAGGTCACATGCTGTACACAAAGCTACAAATGCATTTACATAAATTATAGTTTAACAAATGACCTGCTCAATGGTAACCTAAAAGCTATTTTTGTTGCCTCCTTGACCCTTTTTTAAGCACTTCAAGACTATCATGAGTAAACAGTCTATTCCACAGCCCGAGTCTGGTTCCTCAGGAGTCTGAAGAGTAATTGTACATTTCTACTGGACTAATTGGTTGTTTGTCATTGTAGCAGACATTTTCCAAAACACAGCCTCTGATATAAGTATGTCTTATTCTATTTTGGATGAGCATTCGTGCAAAAACCTAACCTGGCTCTCAAACAACACAGGTGAGGATGAGCAGGTGTATCATGTTTCAAAACCTCCTCCCTTCATGTCTGCTAAATTAAAGCTACACTCAACTGCAGTGCTTGTGTCTAAACTTCAAACTCCCTATAAAAGGTATACACCCATCAACGTGTGACCTCACTAACTGGAGCCTCAAACCTGCTGGCTCCAATTTCTGGCAGGTTAAACACAGGGTGACTCACAGGGTGGTGCGCGCCGCCTCGTTTCTTGGACAGCTGAGGAGAGCCATAGTCTCTGGAAACTTGTTTTCTGACCTCGGCAGCAACCGTCCTGAGCAAGAGAAAGAGTTAAAGATGTTTGTTAGATCCGCAAAAAAGGGAACAACAACAGAAAGTTGGTCCCAGACATCACAATTCTCTGACAACTTAAGTTGCAAAACTCATATCAAGATGGGGTTTGTTTAAAATTCATAAATTATAAGATATTTTATTTGATGTTCGGATGCATGATTCTGATATATTTAATCCCGATGATGTTTTCCTACACTTGACATCTATTGCACTTGTGTCCGTCCTGGGAGACGGATCCTCACACGTGTCTCTCTGAGGTTTCTGCATATTTTTACCTGTTAAAAGGGTTTTTAGTAGTTTTTCCTGACTCTTGTTGAGGGTTAAGGACAGATGATGTCACACCATGTTAAAGCCCTATGAGACGAATTGTTATTTGTGAATGTGGGCTCTATACAAATAAAATTTGATTGATTGATTGATTGATATCATGCCAGTGTTTTCATACTGCATTTAAGTTCCAGTCCCGGAACTAAAATCACTGCCAAAAAAAAAAAACGGCAAATTGAATGATTACTATACAAGTGAAATTTGCATAAACAAGTTTCTCTCTGACACTCATTTACTTTTTCGCAGATTAAGAGTTAACACATTACTGCAGGAACACCAAGCTTGTCTGTATAGGCATGGCTCAACCTCTACAAAACCCTCCCACCACGCAGTGTTCAGCCTCTGGTGTTGGTAGCGATGCTAAAGGCCAGCAGCTGTTGTCAATAGGGACTTGAGCAGATCTCACAGAGAGGTAGCGAGCTGGCTCCATGGAGCAGGCACCAAGCCAGAGCTATGTCCGCGGCCTTTATGGACCAACGGCAAATGGGAGGCTTATAGACAGACAATGCAGTAAGAAAGAAAAAAAAAAACACAATCCCCACACAGGGAGAGCGAGCAGCTGCTCCTCTTGTACCACAAAATGTCAGTTTCTCTCATATACACAGCTGCGAAGGCTTAAGCATTTCCCAAACCATGGTTCTCATGATAACATAGCTATGGTGCATGCTTTCATTCTGTCAATATGCAAGGACTGTAATGCCAGACACCTCTGCTCTGAAATCTCATTTCCAACATACAGTTATACTTTTTAAACTCCTGATAAGGGCACGGCCATCTTTGAAAGTAGAAGATTTCTGCGTGTTTAAACTATATAAGCTGAGACTATATATATATTAACTGAAGATCTTTCTATACTATACCTCAATTTAAAACAGGAAAAAGGAAAGCTATGGACTGCAGACGAGAACACCCCTTCCCACCCTTTCCTGCATCCGGCACTAAACAATGGTCTGGGTCCCACTTAGGAGAGGAAAGGCCGGACTTAGGGAATGCAGCGAAGAACTGTTTCATGAATAGCTCTACAGAAAATATAATTTAAATGACTAAGAAACAATCCATCACAGGGATGGTGATGAGTCCAGAGTTTATAATAACTATAACGTAGACATGTATCAAGAAAAGTTTTCACTGTTGTGACTAAATCTCCACTAGTCGGTCGATGATAAGAATCTGTTTTCCCTCACAGGTTTCTGGAGGAGCAAGGCTGAGCTGTTTCCTGTGAAATCAAAATGACAGAAGAAATAAGTGTGACTTGGACCAAAAGAAAGATCAGGACAATAATATATTGCAGAGAACTAGTGGTGGGGGAAAAAATTGATTCTGTTCAGTATCGCGATATTTAGCGCCCGCGATCATATCGATACTGTAGCACAAAGTATTGCAATATTTAAAAACAAATTTTTAAATATTTATTTACAATTATATATGTAACAGTCCCTGGCTGGCAAAGCATGACGAGGAGAGTTTCAGAGTTTAAAAGATACCTAGTGTGTATGTGGAAAGGATGTTCTCCACTGCAGGAGATATAGTAACGTTCCAGAGGAACTTTAACATCTGAGCATGTTGACCAACTCCTTTTTCTGAACAAAAATGCCAATATTCCCAAATAAATTTAACATTTTGGGTCATGACCTTGCAGGTCTCAATTTGATTGAAGCTCTAGGTTCCTCTTATTTATATGATTGAGCTCAGTGTTCATGTGAGAGGTCTCCTATTCAGAAAATAATTACAAAGGTCCTGTGTCCTGAATGTTCAAGGACAAAGTTTTTGCACTTCAGTTAATGTGTAGAAGACAATGTTGTTCACAGAATTAAATGTGACATTTGAAGTGAGTTGAGCAGTCTTATTTTCCTCATTTTTTGTAATGCCTTTGAATAATATGGGGGACATGAATCGCAATAAATCGCAGAATCGAATCGCAATACTTGCAGTATCGCAATACTATTGAATCGTAGCCCAAATATCGCAATACTATTGAATCGTAGCCCAAATATCGCAATACTATTGAATCGTCACATTTTTGCCAATTCCCACCCCTACAGAGAACAGGGTGGGAGGGTGGGGGTCTGGGGGTCTGGCTGCAAAACACTTCCAAACACACAACAGTTTCAAAGTGTCCTTCCAAGCTCCAGCTCGGGTTGACAGCCTTGAGAGGATTCCATTTGGACTGTGATCAGAATTTAATTTCGTCATCATATGACAACGCATCACTCCTCATGTTCCTGCAGTGACGCACACTTTCTCTCTGGAGAAGCAGAACCAGTTGACGACATGTGGGAACAGGTTAGCACGTCAACCCTGCAAGGCGTTCACACGGGATCCAAACATCCTGATGTCACCTCAGATCCATTTGGAGGTTTTTTCCCACAGTTTGGTTATTAATAAGGTTTTAATTCCTCTGAAAACGACACACCTCGGACACCAGCTTAGCCCTAATCCTCGCAGTGTTATCTATAAGTAGCTCATTGATGACAATGCTCTTAACGATGCTACACACACAGGCTAATACACTCTTCCACGGTGTAAGAGAATGGCGAGAAAGTGCTTCTGCAAACTTTAAATTTCCCGATATAACTGTGTTTACATGCACTGGTGTGTGGTTGGAGATGCGTTAGCAGTCCTAGCTTACTTGCTATATACATGTAAACATAGATATACACACGCAGCGTCCGGCAGGTCACACACACACACACACACACACACACACACACACACAGACACACACACTACTGCAGAAACATAAACTTCAGCTCCGGCCTCACCGGTTGATTTTGTGAGCGAACGCCCTCCTGTCGCTGGCTGTAGATGTCATGTCTCGTCCCCATGCAGAGGAAAGCCCTGGAAGTCAAAGTGAAAGCGTTCTCTCTCCCTCTCTCTCTCTCTTTCTCTCTCTCTCTGTCTGTCCCTCTCTCTCCGTCCCGTCTCCAGTGTCTGTGGACGCGGGCACAGCTTCCTTCTCCACGCCGGCTCCGCGCACCCGATCCCTGCTTGTTTCCCCCCAGCGGCTGGGAGCTGAACTGCACCCATCAGCGTTGAAGTTGAAGTCAGCACTGCAACGCATCCGGGGGAAACTTCAAAATAAAACCCCACCGTAACCCTCTCTGCCAAATCAAACGTAACGACACAACACACCGTTTTGTGTGTTATGATCCTCAGCGACATTTTTAAGATGCACATCAACTTTACAACAAGTGCAATGAGGCTTTTTTATTACATTACATTACATTACATTTCATTTAGCTGACGCTTTTATCCAAAGCGACTTACATTAAGTGCATTCATCATAAGTGCAAATGCATTTTTTAGAGCTTTATTTCACCTCATAGTATATTATATTATCTATTGTATAGTCAAATACTTATATTTATACCTCTACTATATATTATATCATATTATATCATACTCTCTGTATATTCTTTGTATATATAAGTCTATATACACATATTTATACATGTGTACATGTTATTATTATTATTACTATATTTACTATTATTATTATATATACTGTTGCTGCTGCCATTATTACTATATACTGCTATTATATTGGTATAATTACTATCATATATGAATATATATTATGTTATATTATATACTATATATACTGTACTATTTTTATATACTGTCTAACAATAACATTACCATCATATCATCAGTACTATTACCATCATCTTGCCACTGCACCTTATCTACCTATTTATCTTGTGTTTCTGTTTTTATTCTTTCTACCTCAATATTTTTTATTTTATTCTATTGTATTGTATTTTATTGTATTCAAATATACCGGCTGCTATGACGGCTTAATTTCCCTTCGGGGATGAATAAAGTAATCTATCTATCTATCTATCTATCTATCTATCTATCTATCTATCTATCTATCTATCTATCTATCTATCTATCTATCTATCTATCTATCTATCTATCTATCTATCTATCTATCTATCTATCTATCTATCTATCTCTCTCTCTCTCTCTCTCTCTCTCTCTATCGATCGATCGATCGATCGATCGATCGATCTATCTATCTATCTATCTATCTATCTATCTATCTATCTATCTATCTATCTATCTATCTATCTATCTATCGATCTATCTATCTATCTATCTATCTATCTATCTATCTATCTATCTATCTATCTATCTATCTATCTATCTATCTATCTATCTATCTATCTATCTATCTACTGTTGGCTTTATTCTCGTGTGACGACCTCTCTGCATAATTCTGTTGTAAACGTAACACTTTTATATTATGAACAAAAATATCCCAGTGGTGTTTATTTTAAAAAGTACTTTTAATTTCTTGTTATGATGACAAGCACAGTAAATATATATAAATAAGTAATTCGCTATCTATCTATCTATCAAGAAACAATAGCGTCACTTCCGGTCTTGCTTCTGTCCCCGCTGGCTTGACAAAGAGACCGTTTCCACCATCTGTTCCCGCAGAAATCTCACCGAACCGGTTTTGGAGTGACACGGTAATGGCGCAGATCCACTTCAGTTTAGAGTTTCACTTCCGTCTAACAGTAAGGAAGCGGCCCACAGAAGCTTCAGAGCAGAGAACACCTTCAACCTGCTTCACTCCTTTAATTTGCAGACAAGATTATCACATCACACAAAATAACCAGAACAATAACCCCGCTTGGAAAACATACGATTTTTAAAGAAGCCTCTGGTTCACGTTTAACCCGTTATTTTGATTTCTTTGTAGTTTAGATTTGATGTCACTTTGGGAAAAAAATAAAACAACACAATGCACAACAGCAGCCCCTAGAGGCCTCCAGGCACTACAGCAAGTGTCGGGACAGACAACAATAGAGTGTTGCACTGAGCTCACACCAGTAGGTGGGGCTGTTCACCATGATTGGAAAAGAAAGAAAGGGCTTTGCTCATCAGTGGTTGTGTGAGACTCAGTCTTTAAATTTGACCTCTACAAGGAGATGAAGAATAGCCACTGGTGTGTCTCTGCCGGATCGACAGCCCGACCGGGAGTGAGAGTCACATCAGAGAGCCCGTTCATACAGATATAATACATACAAATACATTTCAGACTAACCAAATACTTAAAAAAAAGGCTGCTATGGGTTATTTTAAGGCAAATATGTCAGAAATGGTATATTCCACAGGCTGTGCTGTCTGTCCTGTTTGAGTAGATGAAGAATGACATTGTCAGTGACTCAGTTTATTGTAATGGCAGGTCCACATCCCCCCCCCACCATCCCCCAGTCTGCAATCACTCTATACCCCCATGCCTACTAAGAAGAATTAATATAGCCATTCTGGCTGCTGCAGCCCTCCCTCCCCCTGCTCACTCCTTCAAGCTCACAGTCGTCCTATTCAGCCGCCTGGAGAGCTGCTGCAGGTACTCGGGGTTGTCCTCTGCCAAATGATTGAATGGCGTGAATTGTATGGGAGAGATTTGAAAAATGGAGAGAGGGGAGATGGAGGGAAAATTAACCTTGCATGACAGAGGCTTGGCTGCAGCCGAGCAAGGACAGACATCTCAGGGATTTATGTTTATGCATGGAGCAGCAGTCAGAGCAGCATCAGAGCTCAGCAGGCAAGGCTCCGGCCCCGTAGACACTGCTAATGGAAATAAATGAAGCTCACGCTCTCCGGCTCTTTCCTATAGATACACACATCACCACCACAATGACCAAAACTCATTGTTCTTTCCCTGCTGCTCCAAGGTTCTGCAGATTCTAATTCATTGCACAGCAGTGCTCTCCATAATTGGTTTGTTTAGGAGGGAAATATAATATTGTTTTGCTCCTGACATTCATATTTTACATACGTCTCAGACATACCCAGCAAAACTAACCCTTCAATATAGATTCACTGAGCAGAAATCCCGTGTGTTTGTGTGACATTGCCGTGTCCTTGCATAGTTGCAGAGCCCACGTACAAGAAGTGGGCTGAACCCAGGCCGGCTTTCTCCTCCTGCCCGCACCTTCTCTGACGGCTCCTTTGCCTTTTCTGTTCATCGAAGGCTTTCAATTCCTAGATCGGCACTATTGTTTGAGCGCCCAGCCCCCCACGGCAGCCAGAGCCCCCCCCACCACCACCACCAACATCACTGCTGTGTTACCAAAGAACAAAAGAGAGAGTGTCAGACACCACCCACTAGATCTCTTTCACGCCAGAGCCCCCACCTCAGTTCCAGATGGGTTTGCTTTTTTTTTTTTTTCAGGGTCTCTCTGAACCCCAAGAGTCCTCCAAAATGGATGCCCCCTCCCCCTTGAGCCCACTACTCAGCTGCCCGTCATCCACCTGCTCCGCCGCCACGCGCCCGTGGCCGGGGCACATCCCCTCTCTACCCCCCCCCCCCACCAGGGAGTCCTATTAAAACCATTAACCACGTTTTTTTTCTTCCTGGGGTCTGCTTCCAGGACATTACTCCGCCAGCAGAACAAACTTTAACAACATTAAGTCCCTAAAAGGAAGGACGACCCCACAATCTGTCCATCAGATAAGGCATGAGGGCCAAGGACACATGGAATCATTTGTTAAAAAGAAGATGTTTCTCTGGGTTATTTAATAAGATATAAAACTTAATAAAAAAATGGCAGTTTTTTTGCTAGTTAAGCTGGTCTCAAAGCAGGATGGAGGAATTACACCCGACTGAATATTGCGATCAATAATGCTTATTCTCATCTCCGACCCATGGTGGTGTCCTTTACACGGGGCAGGCAGATGCTCATTTGTTTGTTTCTCTCAAAGCATCAACACGTAGCATCTTCAGCCGAGGCTGTGGCTCGACCTCCACCCTTTTGACCTTTAGCCTCCAGGGACGGAGAGCAGGCTCCAGCAACAGGACACATCTGCTACAGTGTTGATCCTACAGTCAGAGGTTTGGCAGGTGGGAGAAAGCAATCAGTGCTGGATCACTCCAAATTTGCTAAATTGTGCAAAACCCCCCCCCACACCCACACACACACAAACCCAGAGCTGGTATTCACCTCATCGTCCTCGGAAGGATTTCAGCTAATCAAACAGAAACATCCACACTTTCACTTTGCCTACATCACACGCATGGACGCCTGCTTCGCTGCTGCTCACTAACTAAGATTTATGGAAATATTCACTTCCAGCTCCGCTCGGTGCCGTGAACACGCTGCTGTTAGCGTGCTCCGTGATTGAATATATGCAGATGTATGCATATTATATGTTTACGGGTTCTTTACAGTACTTGCGTTAGACTTTTTACTGTTTCTGTGCTGCAGGAAATGACTAAACCCCCCCATCACCATTACAACCACCCCCCAAACCCAACACCATCCTTTAGTCCCTAAGGGTTCAAGCACCCAAATCAATTGAAAGAAAGAAGAGTGCACTGTGGTCCTCCCCCTACATCTGTCGGGGAGGGGAAACAGGAGGGGCCGCACTCATGGGCCGTACAGGGGAACAATATCACTCCATCTGTCACAAACCGTTTCATCTCTGATGGGATGAAATATAGCTCACAAATACATCTACCACTATCATTTATGTGTATTAGCTTACTGGTACCCAAGCCTCTATCAATTCCCAGAAGCATATGCAGTGGCTTTTTGTCTTGAATTACCTTCCTCCCACCAGCTAGCACTTTCCAACCACCTTGCAGCTTATGCTTTTAAGCCAAACAGTATGGCTGAAAGAGATTTTTTTCCACTGTACACAGTGAGTCAGTTAATGAAAATGGAAGACGACCAAGTCACAAAATTTGCATTTAAAAAGTTCCAGCATGAACGCTTAATGAAGAAAGCACATATTGTATTTGGAGGAAATAGTGGAAAAAAGTCAGATGCAATCTGCTGATAACCAGAGGGTTCTTTCATATTCAAATGTTGCTGCTGCTGTGTTTGGAGGATGGGTGTGGCCGGCTGGTTCTTCTTGCCTCCTGAGCTGTCGCTGCTTTGTGACGTCCACGATCGTATTTGCTCTATCAAATCAAATCATGTTATCGGACCGGTCACTGTTCAGTGCCCAAGACGAAATGACAAATCCAAACAATACCGATCAAACAAGTCCACAAGCTGCACACAGATCTCAGACAAAACAAGGTAGAACAATCATCCGGTCAGCTGTGAGAGCAGCACAAAATGGCCTGACTGTTTACTGCAGAGAGGAACGAAAACATCCCCAAGAGCCATCATGCATCTCTCTCAGCAGCAGGTAGAGCTGCAATCTCAGTCATTCATATTTAATTCCACAAGAGTTTCCGGCCAGACTAATGTGCTATTGATTTCAAGTCTCCTATTACTGAAACAGGGGAGAGCCATGAGGGGGAGAGAGCTGGACTACATGTAGAGAGAGAGAGAGACAGAGATTGAAAGAGGAGAGGAGGATGGAGAAAGATGAAGGGGGAGAAGATAGAGTGCAATGGTTAAACCTATCATAATCCCCTCGGAGAGCCCAATGTTATCCATCTGATAATCAAGTTTCTCCTCTGTCGAGGAAATGCAAAAGATTCTACATCAAAGTACAGCGAGAACATTTCATGTGGGGGGGGGAAGGAGATGTGTTTTTTTCCCCATTGTGAATTAAAAGTCAGGCATGTACACAGTTCATGAAGCTAAAAACAGCTCAGCTGAACGGAAACAGGCATACAGTACATGCACTTCATCGACTCGTTTTGTGTGTGTCACTTGTGTGTGTGTTTGTTTCATGACAGATAGAAAGAAAGTAGCAGGAAAAGGAGCGAGAGAAAAACAAAGAGATTGTCTAAGAGCTTTGTGTATTTAAGGTCTGTCCCTAGATACCAACTCAGACAGGACAAAATGAAAGATTAATAACCACGACTTTATATTTAAGGTTTCGAGCAAGACATGGTCTCTGCAGAGGGGGTTAGTCCTGCTGCAGCCCATCTCAAAGCCACATCAAAATACTGACATGGCACCGGTAATCTTACCATTAACATATATTATTATTACATATCAACATAATAATGTTTTTTCTTCAATCAAATTATAAGGAGGTGGAGCATGTGGACACTGCCTGAAAGGTTGTAAATATTCTGTTCTCCTGTGAACGAATACAAACAGATACAGATAATCGTGCACAAAGAATTAAACAGGCACACGGGAAGCAGAATATAATCCATAAATAAAAAGATGACAAGACCGTCTACTTCAGAGACTTCCTCCCACCAGCCTGTCTACTCTAATAATAGCCAAGAGACAACACATCCAGACAGGCAGAGGGAGAGAAAGATATGGAGAGAAAAGGGAGGAGAGAGGCAGAGAGAGAGTGCAAGAGTGAAGCCACGAGGGAGACCGGAAGAAAATTGCCTAAATCGTACATAAAGGGTTGAATTAGGCCAGTTGCCATTATCAACAAATGTCTTTTTAAAAAGAGGCTAATTTTATTTTGGACCCTTTCCTGAAAGCAATAACGGCTTCACTGCTGCTGCCACGAAAAAACCCTGAATTGCCAAGAGCCAGGCCTAGTGGAGAGACCACTGAATTAACCAAACCTGAGGCTGAATCATCCAACCCATCCCCCAGATACACTGTCATATAGTGTCACTCTCTCACTCTCCCCCTCTCTTCTTCTCTCTCTCACTCACAGGCCACTACCTTACCGCAGGGCAATGGCAACAGGCCTTCATTTTGACGTAAGACTACGGGAATAATAGAGATGAGGCTACGGAATTCAGACCTAAAGTTTTTTTTTTTTGCAATTTACAAGGTTTTGTATCCTTGTGGATTTACTAGTCTGGCTAGAAAATAAATTATAAATCAGATATCCACACACTGCTGGCTATACAGGTTTTATGGAAGCTCTTTATATAAATAAAATTGTATTGTTAAAATAGAAATTATATGTAGCATATGTGCACTTCTATTATCCATCTGAAATATTTTCTATCAGATAATTGTACAGGTATACGGTGCTTGGTGCATCCCTCCAGCAACAAGGAGCATTCCACAATACGGCAAGAGAGAAGGACCACTGCAACAAGACTCCTGATCACAACTCGTGGAAGAACCCTTAACAGTAAGAAAATAATCAGTAGAATAACAAAAAGGCTTTTAAGCAAAACCGAAGCTTGATCCTTGGATTCAATAATGTGCAATTGGCGCTTCAAATGCCCTCTTACCCACAGGGAGGATTCAGCTGCCGTGCTACTAACCGGGGCTCTAATGAGGGGCCACAATTAAGCCCATTTATTCACATCAAGTGTGAACTGTAAGTGGGGCTGCAGTCAGTCGACAGACCTGGGCGCCTTTGTGTTAGAAGAGCCGCTTTTATCCGGCAAACAAAGCCGGAAAAAACACAAGCACCTAATGACCGAATCTCACCATCTCTTCTCAGACGTCCATACACACCAGCAACACACACACACACACACACACACACGTATGTGCCTGTGCACACAGACACACACACTCCTCCACCCTCTCTGACAAACTGACTCAAAGGCTGAGTTGAGTCACTGCTTGACAGAACGGTGGGGGCGGGGTTAAGACAGACTGACAGTGGGGCTCCATCTCTATCCTCTTATTAACGCTTAACGAGTGCTTTCCTCATGCAATATTCATCCCCACTAATATCATCCGAGCTCTGAGTCGAGCTTGCTACTTATGTAAGGCAATTATGTAAAATATCAGACAGGGCCCATGATCAGAGTCTGACTGGAGGAGAGCTGCGGGACAATGACAGAGAGGAGGAGAGGGCATCACAAGGGTGATCGGGCAGAAGGGCCTGGAAGGTGCTGAGAAACAATCCAAAGACACACAGACCGGGGACATGAGTTCCTTCTGCGTCCTGCACTGTATCTTTATCTGATTGTGGACAGACATCCATCAACGGCGAGTGACCAGTGTCAATAATGCGAACCGTTTTCCTCACGAGCAGCATCATGCACGCCGGAGACGTCTGAGGACTCCTCAAGGTCAGGTGGGGAGAGCGGAGCAGAGGAGCTGGTTGTTGTTGTTTTTTTTACCAAACACACACAAGAGGTTTTAGTCGACTCTCCTCTACACAGAGCACAACCCTGCTTCACCACGTCACTTCCTCACGTGAACAGCTCCCTCAGACAAACACAAATAAACAAATGTACACTGATTTACGTGCACTCGCTCGCTCACACCCCCACCCCCCCAGGTCAAGGCCCTATGGGGGTCTGCACAGAAATAGGTCATTTGTCACACATGATGTCCCGGGGCAGGGGATGCATTATAGATGAGCCCAAACAGCATGTCTCAGTGAGCACTCACCACACAGCCAGGCACACAGGAGGGAGCAGCAGGAGGTGGTGAAGAGAGACCACGACTCCTCAGGAAGAGGAGACCGGGAGATGTCATAAAGTCAGACAAAAATCACTGCTGGCCACATTTCTGTTCGTTAAACCACGAGAGGAAATCGTTCGGCACAGCTTGATCAAAAAACTACAACTGCACCTTTCTCAACTCAAACACTGAATGGATAAATATTAATTCAGGGGGCGTCTAATTTGTTATTCTCATGTCTGCAGCTGACCCTATAGCTAGCCATCTGCCTGGCACTCGAGAGGTGCAGGAATCAGCCAATCGTTAGCCTTATTATTATGGATTTGATGCTTTGTTTTGTAGCCACACTTCACAACCAGTTTGTGTGTCTTTCGGTGCCTCTTTTCCACATTCATGCAATTCTGTGACTCTCAGCCGACGAGCGTGGACTCAGGAAGTCTGCAGGTCTACGCTCTAAACCGCTTTTATTCTCAAAGACAAAGACGCGAAGGAGTGAAGTTGTTTTGCTATGGTTTCAAACCGGGCCTAAAAGGAAAATGAAATAGAAAGGAGAGGGAGAAGTGAGTGCAAAGAGTGAGAGGAATGAGAGAGACTAGTCCGCTGTCTTCTGCTGCACCCATCTGTTCTGAGAGTGCAGGTGGAGCCCTATTCACTCTGCTCTGCGTGTGTGTGCGCGTGTGTGTGTGTGTGTGTGTGTGTGTGTGTGTGTGTGTGAAGAGGGGGGCAGGAAGAAAGGAAGGGCAGAGAGAAGGAGGGAGTGGAGACATTGAAGGGCAGGGATGGAAAAGGGAAAGGAGGGAGGGAGGGAGGGAGGAGGAGGAGGGGGGACTCTTGGTGATCTCTCCTGAAGGGGATAATGGGAGAGGAGCGCATTGCAATGGCTGCCATGTAGTACCCTCCCTGCACAATTAGCCAATCAGCAGCGTGCTCTGCCAGCCAGGAGGACGCATAAAAGAAGAACATTGCAGCAGAGGCACAGAAGGAGACTGCGAGAGGAGCAGGGAATTACACACACACAAACACAGCAGAACCAGAACATCCTCCCCTGGACACACCCTGCCGAGGATCACTGCTTCTCTTTTTTTTCCTGAACCGTCGCCCACGCCACTCGGAGAGAACGCTCTCCCTCCTCATCATCAGCCAGCAGAAAAGCCCTTTCTCCTCATTTTCATCCTATAGAGGACACCCACCATCTCAGAGGGCTGAGATCCCTTGGCGAAGATTGTATTTTTTTCCTTTTTTTGTTTTTTTGTTTTCATTTGGACTCCTGGCAGAACACAAGGGTCGTGTACGTTAAGAGGCCGAAGAGCAGATAAGATACTCATCCGTTCGGCTTCAAGACCGGTGCAAGGAAGGACCTAGATTTCTTTCATTGTACGTCAAGAATGGTTACTGTACGTATGACTCTATTTCTTTTATGTTTGTGAGGGGGGGTGTTGTATAGCAGCATGCTCACGTTGTACGTCAGCCCTATGGTGATGGATGTGTTGAAAATGAAATGTACACGTGTGATATGGAAATACACAGATTTATCTCACATCTTCCTTGTGCTGATGTGCCTTTGCTGGGGGATGAATATGATTTTAAATGGAGCTCCACGGCTTTAACCGCATACCAAAACATACAGGAGCTAAAGGATTAGTGTCCGATCCGCGATGTGATTCTTATGATATGATTAAGAATCAATAGTGGCACTTAGCAGTCTCATACTGAGTGATGCGCCATGCCGGCTGTGCTCCAGCCTGCAGTCCTCCTCAGCTCTGGAGAAAGTCTTTATCCTGCCATTTTAGAAAAGCTCCGGTTTTTACTCTTCGGGCATCACAGCCACTCTCTAGCTAAAGTCTAAATGTCGCAGCTGTGAATATATACAGTTCCTGAAAGATGCAGGAGTTCAGATTTTTAAGGAATTCCGCAGGATTACAGTGATGGAGAGAGGAGATGGAGAGAAGGAGAGGAGAGGAGGGCTTGGGATGGGGGGGGGGGGGGGGGGGTTGGGAGGCAGTGGGCTCGCTGGAGGATGCTGGAGTCGGCTTTCTGAGACAAAACATGATGCCTCGGAGGCTGAGGGCCCATCCAGCGAGGAGGAGGAGAAAAAAAGGGTCGAGTCACTCCGGGAGGGGGGATGGGAGGTGGTGGGGGGGAGGATTACGCATCCGCTGGTTTGCATTGAAGCAGGCAAAGTCCCAAAAATTCCTCAGGGCTCCTGGTTGCGACGCGACCCGGAGTGAAACGGGATGGAAGCCTCGGAGGCCGCGGCGGCGTGTGTGAGTCTGTGAGGACGCGCACGGACTCCAGCTCCATTTTAAAGCGCATTTTTGCTCCAAGAATCGCATCGAGTGAACTCAGAACTACAAGATGGCCATGCGTGCGTTGCGCTGCGCTGGTGGGGTTAAAAAAAAAAAAAAAGGAAAGAGGAAAGAGGAGAGGAGAGGAGAGGAGGATGAATTAGCTTTGCTGTGCGCCGACGGCCGGATTGGGCGTGTCTCTGCTGGACCTGAACCAAGGCCTCCGAGCACCACACGGCCTGGAGCCCGTTCTCCGCTTTACCTCTTGACGCATTCTGTCCATAGCAGGTTGTTTATCTCAGAAGAGCAATTAACTACAATGACAGAAGCCGGGATATTAATAATAATAATAAAATGGGGAATAAGCGTCACGCACTACTGGTCCAGGTCCAACTTTACAATCAGACATGTGCGCCTTCATTAAAAACCCTTGATTTAATAGTTTGATGAATTTTGGTGTAATGGCTGACGACATATCATTAAATGTTTAGGCTGTTCAGTCAATGACTAATAATAGAAGGAACACATCATTAATATTTAACTCAGAGAGAGGAGAGGAGGATGTGAGAGATCGAGGAGCGTGAATAACTTTCAACATCTCGATGTTCTGAATGTGAAACATCGAATAAAACAGTGCGGAATGGATGTGGACAGCAGGTTGTTTCACCGTGTGTGTGTGTGTGTGTGTGTGTGTGTGTGTGTGTGTGTGTGTGTGTGTGTGTGTGTGTGTGAGAGAGAGAGAGAGAGAGTCTGGGACTGATGTGCACCTGACACGTCTCCAGCTCCAGGTCTTTAATTCATCTCTTAGTGGAGCTTCCCATTGTCCCTCGCAGGCCTGGTAGACGAGCAGTGTCCCGGGGGCAGAGGCTGTAGCCCCCCCATCCACATGGTCCGCAGTCCTCCGTGCCGGTACCGCAGTGCCAAGCAAATAAAAGCGTTGAGTCAGATAACCTTTCCGAGGCACTTACACAATTCAAGGACAAGGACAGCCGAGGCCATCACTGTAAACCAGTCTAAACAGGTGAACTGATGCCACAGCAACAACCGCTGGGCCTTTAAAGAACTAGAATGTTAATATTAATGGCTGGTGCTTTTAAAATAAAATTTCGAGGCCATTTCACAGACAAAAACATGTATATATATTTTCTGTAGTTAAGACAACATTGCCTGACCTACTCGAAGCATTAGATGCAATTATGTAAGCAGTGATTTGCCTCCTGTTGCCTGTGACTACATGTAATTATCAGCAACAAATATAAAACCTGAAAGGAAGAAAGAGAGATGGAGGATGCGTCCTTTGCCTGAGACACCAAAAAAACAATTTTCCCTGACAATAATATTCAGGAAACAAATATTAATCATAAAAAACTGGCGTTAAAATTGTTTGAAAATGCTTATTTAGGGAGAGAAATTGTGGTTATTCGCCTTTTCCTTCATTGAAAAAAAAAAATGCAGCTAAATAAGAAAATCGTGTATTGGAAATATATCCACATCAAATATCTATGGTTGATGATTTTTATTTTATATTTTTAAAATTGTTTTTGACTTGTAGCTGGCAACTGTAACAGCCATTGTTCCCGGGGAGTCCTGCAGCCCCTGGCCACAACACAAAGCGCCACTGTTTACATTAATATTCATAGTGCTGCCATAGCCTCTGCGAGGGAGAAGAGGAGGAACGGGTGGCTCTTTTGTTTGGTCGCTTCAATACGTTTATTCAGCAAAAAGGCGCCTCCGGTTCATGAATGCCTGCAGAGCTCACAAGTCTTGCCTTTAAATAAATAAAAAATCAACAACGTCTAAATAGGAAAGACACAGAAATCAAGGGGTTAATGCATTTGACTTCAATGTGTGTTTTTTAAAGAATAACAAACGTTTTTAACTCGTTTAAAAAATGAAAATAAAAAACGAATCTGTGCTGGTTTCTCGGGCCCGTCCGAAGGCCACTCCCTTTTTCAGCACGCTGGATAGCTCCCCGCATGCTACGGGGCCTCGGAGGGGCGGGGTTTGTCTCCTTGAGCCTTTGACGTTGTCTGCTTCCATCTTATCAAAGCTCAACACACTCGCAGCGCAGAAATCTTTGATAAAATCTTTTATTTTGAGTGTGAAAGGGCTGACACGAGCTGTGACTCCTGTCGTCCTGTTGTTTTACAGCTGCCACCGTGATCCCTTAAGCTGCAGAGAGTGTGGCTAATGCCCTTTGTTTGGGATAATCCTGTAATCTGTGTTATTTAGAAGGCTCATTTACACTCCAGCCTTGCGTTTACTTTTGATTCATGCCTTCCAAAAAAATTTAAATAAAGAATATAAATAAAAAATCTTTATATAATGCAATATAACGTGGACTAGAGGCAAGGTTTTTGTTAACAGGAGAAACCAGTCTCCTCTTACCATTACTAATTCAAACTAAACTAAAATCAATATATAGATGTTTGTATTTTTCTTTGATGATGCAGTTGTACTTAATCCCTCTTGGCTGGGACTGCATGTCAAAGCAAAAATACAAGTAGTGATCATGTCCTTTTCTTTCACATGTTTCAGTGCACTGACATTTAAATACATTTTCTGTTGCTTCTTAATGAAACATTTGGAGCAGAAATGAATTGAGTAGGGGGGTGGGGGGGCTGTTTATAAAAATCAGAAGACAGAGAAAGATCGACTGCACTCACATTTAGTCATGTAATGCTTCTGTGCTTTGTAATTTAATAGCGAACAGTGTAGGTGGTACATGTGCTTGGCAGTGGAGGCAGGGCGCCTGTTTGCGTGCAAGTCTGGGTTTGTGTGTTTGGCAGGCGGGGGGGGGGGGAGGCAGGGCTCTTGTGTGCGTGCAAGTCTGGGACCATGTGTAGGCGATGCTGATGCAGTACATTAAATATTGAGGGAGATCTCACAGAACCCCAAAATAGAAAATAAAAGCAGCGTGGGACACATAGTGCTACCCTAACAACCGGTAACCTTTTGAATATTTGTAAAGAAAATTTTTAAATGATAGTGACCTATTCTTATAGGGTAGTTAATAAGAAATATGTTGGCGATAGAAAGGGCAATGGTTCCAGTGTGCCCCTGGAGTGAGGATTTTTTATTGTCTCCAGAAGCTGAAATGTCTGTAGCTGGAGTAGATCTATACGGGACAGACTGTGAGTAGTCATGCATTTGTAGGCCTTCCTACATCAGACTGACTTTTTCATGTCATAGTAATTAGATTACTGCAAACTAAACTCTATTACTATTTGATTAGATTTCTGTTGTTGTTGTACAATAGAAAATATGTCCGCCCACGGATGAAATAGTCCTCTGTGGTATTTATCTTTTCTATTTGCTTCACATAACTTCAGAGGACGCCTTTTCTCTCTATTTCTGTAAACAAA